>NW_027228314.1:0-72674 GCF_037783145.1 Equus przewalskii
GCCGTGCACGCCAGCACCACCTACCGCACAGACCGGAATCAACTTTTGGGCATGCCGGAACGACCAGTCAGATGTGCCAGAAACACGTGACGGAGACGCCGGAAGCACCTGCCGAGCACGTGGCAACCACCTGCTCAACTCGCCTGAACCACCCGCCGGACACGCCAAAATCACCTGCCGGCTACGCCACAACCAGTTGGGGAACACTTTGGAATCACCTGCCAGGCTTGCTGGAACCACCTGCCAGTCATGCCAAAATCACCTGCCAACTACGCCAGAACCGCTTGGCGGACACTGCGGAAACACCTGTCGGGCCGGCTGGAACCACATCTCAGACGTGCCAGAAACGTGTTCATGAGATGCTGGAACCACACCCCGAACAGACGGAGACCACCTGCCAGAACCGCCTGAACCACCTGCTGAGCACGCCGGAACCACCTGCTCGACTCACCGGTACCACCTCCCTGACACGCCAAAATCACCTGCTGGGTAGGCCAGAACCACCTGGCGGACACTCCGGAATCATCTGCCGGACATGCCGGAACCAGCTCTCAGACACACCAGAACCAAGTGCCGGAGACGCCGGAAGCACCTGCCGAGCATGCCGGAGCCACCTGCTCGACTCGCCAGAAACACCTGCCGGACACGCCAAAATCACCTGCCGGGTATGCCAGAACCACCTGGCGGACACTACGGAATCACCTGCCCTGCATGCCGGAACCACCTCTCAGACGTGCCTGAAGCACGTCCCAGACACGCCGGAAACACCTACCAGACAGACCGGAACCACCTGCCAAGAACGGCGGAGCCGCATGTTCGACTCGCTGGAACCACCTGCCGGACAGGCCAATATCAACTCCTGGCTATGCCAGAACCCCCTTTTGGACAGTCCGGGATCACCTGCCAGCCATGGCAGAACCACCTCTCAGACGTACCAGAACCACCTGCCGGAGAAGCTGGAAACACGTCCTGGACAGACTGGAACCACGTGACGGCCATGCCTGAACCACCTGCCAAGCACGGCGGAACCACCTGCCGGACACGCCAAAATCACCTGCGGGCTACGCCAGAACCACTTGGACGACTCTCCGAAATGACCTGCCGGGCATGTTGGAACCACCTCTCAGACATGCCAGAAGCACGTGGCGGACAGTCCGGAATCACCTGTTGGGCATACGCAACCACCTCTGACACGTACCAGAACCACGTGCCGTGCACGCCAGAACCACCTACCGCACAGACCGGAATCAACTTTTGGGCATGCCGGAACCACCAGTCAGATGTGCCAGAAACACGTGACGGAGACGCCGGAAGCACCTGCCGAGCACGTGGCAACCACCTGCTCAACTCGCCTGAACCACCTGCCGGACACGCCAAAATCACCTGCCCGCTACACCAGCACCACTTCGGGGACAAGCCGGAATCACGTGAGGGGCATGCCGGCACAGCCTCTCAGACTGAACCTCGTGCCGGACACCACAGAACCACCTGCCGGACAGACCGGAACCTCCTGCCGCACACGCCGGAACCACCGGCTCGACCCGCCGGAACGACCACTGGACATGCAAAATCACCTGCCGGCTACACCGGAAACACTTGGCGAACACTCCGGAATCACCTGCCGGGCATGCCGGAACCACCTCTCAGATATGCCAGAACCACGTGCCAATGATCCCGGAAGCACCTGTCGAGCACGCCGGAACCACCTGCTCGACTCGCCAGAACCACCTGCCGGACACGCAAAAATCACCTGCCGGCTACGCCACAACCAGTTGGGGAACACTTCGGAATCACCTGCCGGGCTTGCTGGAACCACCTGCCGGTCATGCCAAAATCACCTGCCAACTACGCCAGTACCACCTGGCGGACACTGTGGAAACACCTGTCGGGCCGGCCGGAACCACATCTCAGACGTGCCAGAACCATGTGCATGAGATGCTGGAACCACACCCCGAACAGACGGAAAACACCTGCCAGACCCGTCTGAACAACCTGCCGAGCACGCCGGAGCCACCTGCTCGACTCGCCGGAACCACCTACCTGACATGCCCAAATCACCAGCCGGATATGCCAGAACCACTTGGCGGACACTCCGGAATCATCTGCCGGACATGCCGGAACCAGCTCTCAGACACACCAGAACCACGTGCCGGAGACGCCGGAAGCACCTGCCGAGCATGCCGGAGCCACCTGCTCGACTCGCCAGAAACACCTGCCGGACACGCCAAAATCACCTGCCGGGTACGCCAGAACCACCTGGCGGACACTCCGAAACCACCTGTCGCGCATGCCAGAACCACCTCTCAGACGTGCCGGAAGCACGTGCCGGACACGCCGGAATCACGTACCGGACAGACCGGAACCACCTGCCGAGCACGCCGGAGCCACCTGTTCGACTCGCTGGAACCACCTGCCGGACAGGCCAATATCAACTGCTGGCTATGCCAGAACTACCTGGGGGACGGTCCGGAATCACCTGCCAGCCATGGCGGAACCACCTCTCAGACGTACCAGAACCACCTGCCGGAGAAGCTGGAAACACGTCCTGGACAGACTGGAACCACGTGACGGCCATGCCTGAACCACCTGCCGAGCACGGCGGAACCACCTGCCGGACACGCCAAAATCACCTGCGGGCTACGCCAGAACCACTTGGACGACTCTCCGAAATGACCTGCCTGGCATGTTGGAACCACCTCTCAGACGTGCCAGAAGCACGTGGCGGACAGTCCGGAATCACCTGTTGGGCATACGCAACCACCTCTGACACGTACCAGAGCCACGTGCCGTGCACGCCGGAACCACCTACCGGACAGACCGGAATCAACTTTTGGGCATGCCGGAACCACCAGTGAGATGTGCCAGAAACTCGTGCCGGAGACGCCGGAAGCACCTGCCGAGCACGTGGCAATCACCTGCTCAACTCGCCTGAACCACCTGCCGGACACGCCAAAATCACCTGCCCGCTACACAAGCACCACTTCGGGGACAAGCCGGAATCACGTGAGGGGCATGCCGGCACAGCCTCTCAGACTGAACCTCGTGCCGGACACCACAGAACCACGTGCCGGACAGACCGGAACCACCTGCCGGACACGCCGGAACCACCGGCTCGACCCGCCGGAACGACCGCTGGACAGGCAAAATCACCTGCCGGCTATGCCGGAAACACTTGTCCTACACTCCGGAATCACCTGCCGGGCATGCCGGAACCACCTCTCAGATATGCCAGAACCACGTGCCAATGACCCCGGAAGCACCTGCCGAGCACGCCGGAACCACGTGCTCGACTCGCCAGAACCACCTGCCGGACACGCAAAAATCACCTGCCGGCTACGCCACAACCAGTTGGGGAACACTTCGGAATCACCTGCCGGGCTTGCTGGAACCACCTGCCGGTCATGCCAAAATCACCTGCCAACTACGCCAGTACCACTTGGTGGACACTGTGGAAACACCTGTCGGGCCGGCCGCAACCACATCTCAGACGTGCCGGAACCATGTGCATGAGATGCTGGAACCACACCCCGAACAGACGGAAAACACCTGCCAGACCCGTCTGAACATCCTGCCGAGCACGCCGGAGCCACCTGCTCGACTCGCCGGAACCACCTGCCGGACACGCCAAAATCACCTGCCGTTTATGCCAGAACCACCTGGCGGACACTACGGAATCACCTGCCGCGCATGCCGGGACCACCTCTCAGACGTGCCGGAAGCACGTGCCGGACACGCCGGAAACACCTACCGGACAGACCGGAACCACCTGCCAAGAACGCCGGAGCCACCTGTTCGACTCGCTGGAACCACCTGCCGGACAGGCCAATATCAACTGCTGGCTATGCCAGAACCACCTGGGGGACAGTCCGGGATCACCTGCCAGCCATGGCGGAACCACCTCTCAGACGTACCAGAACCACCTGCCGGAGAAGCTGGAAACACTTCCTGGACAGACTGGAACCACGTGACGGCCATGCCTGAACCACCTGCCGAGCACGGCGGAACCACCAGCCGGACACGCCAAAATCAGCTGCGGGCTACGCCAGAACCACTTGGATGACTCTCCGAAATGACCTGCCGGGCATGTTGGAACCACCTCTCAGACGTGCCAGAACCACTTTGCGGACACTCCGGAATCATCTGCCGGACATGCCAGAACCAGCTCTCAGACACACCAGAACCAAGTGCCGGAGACGCCGGAAGCACCTGCCGAGCATGCCGGAGCCACCTGCTCGACTCGCCAGAAACACCTGCCGGACACGCCAAAATCACCTGCCGGGTACGCCAGAACCACCTGGCGGACACTCCGAAATCACCTGTCGCGCATGCCGGAACCACCTCTCAGACGTGCCGGAAGCACGTGCCGGACACGCCGGAATCACCTACCGGACAGACCGGAACCACCTGCCGAGCACGCCGGAGCCACCTGTTCGACTCGCTGGAACCACCTGCCGGACAGGCCAATATCAACTGCTGGCTATGCCAGAACCACCTGGGGGACGGTCCGGAATCACCTGCCAGCCATGGCGGAACCACCTCTCAGACGTACCAGAACCACCTGCCGGAGAAGCTGGAAACACGTCCTGGACAGTCTGGAACCACCTGCCGGCCAAGCCTGAACCACCTGCCAAGCACAACGGAACAACCTGCCAGACACGCCAAAATCACCTGCGTGTTATGCCAGAACCACTTGGAGGACTCTCTGGGATGACCTGCCGGGCATGCCGGAACCACCTCTCAGATGTGCCAGAACCATGTGGCGGACAGTCCGGAATCACCTGTTGGGCATGCGCAACCACCTCTGAGACGTACCGGAACCACATGCCGTGCAGGCTGGAACCACCTACCGGACAGACCGGAATCACCTTTCGCGCATGCCGGAACCACCTGTCAGATGTGCCAGAAACACGTGCCGGAGACGCCGGAAGCACCTGCCAAGCACGTTGGAACCACCTGCTCAACTCGCCTGAACCACCTGCCGGACATGCCAAAATCACCTGCCGACTATGCCAGAACCACTTGGCGAACACTCCGGAATCACTTGCCGGGCATGCAGGAACCACCTCTCAGACATGCCAGAACCCCGTGCCAATGACCCCGGAAGCACCAGCCGAGCACGCCGGAACCACCTGCTCGACTCGCCAGAACCACCCGCCGATCACGCAAAAATCACCTGCCGGCTACGCCACAACCAGTTGGTGAACACTTTGGAATCACCTGCCAAGCTTGCTGGAACCACCTGCCAGTCATGCCAAAATCACGTGCCAACTACGCCAGAACCGCTTGGCGGACACTGCGGAAACACCTGTCAGGCCGGCTGGAACCACATCTCAGACGTGCCAGAAACGTGTTCATGAGATGCTGGAACCACACCACGAACAGACGGATACCACCTGCCAGAACCGCCTGAACCACCTGCTGAGCACGCCGGAACCACCTGCTCGACTCACCGGTACCACCTCCCTGACACGCCAAAATCACCTGCTGGGTATGCCAGAACCACTTGGCGGACACTCCGGAAACATCTGCCGGACATGCCGGAACCAGCTCTCAGAAACACCAGAACCAAGTGCCGGAGACGCCGGAAGCACCTGCCGAGCATGCCGGAGCCACCTGCTCGACTCGCCAGAAACACCTGCCGGACACGCCAAAATCACCTGCCGGGTATGCAAGAACCACCTGGCGGACACTACGGAATCACCTGCCGCGAATGCCAGAACCACCTCTCAGACGTGCCGGAAGCACGTGCCGGACACGCCGGAATCACCTACCGGACAGACCGGAACCACCTGCCAAGAACGCCGGAGCCACCTGTTCGACTCGCTGGAACCACCTGCCGGACAGGCCAATATCAACTGCTGGCTATGCCAGAACCACCTGGGGGACGGTCCGGGATCACCTGCCAGCCATGGCGGAACCACCTCTCAGACGTACCAGAACCACCTGCCGGAGAAGCTGGAAACACGTCCTGGACAGACTGGAACCACGTGACGGCCATGCCTGAACCACCTGCCGAGCACGGCGGAACCACCTGCCGGACACGCCAAAATCACCTGCGGGCTACGCCAGAACCACTCGGACGACTCTCCGAAATGACCTGCCGGGCATGTTGGAACCACCTCTCAGACGTGCCAGAAGCACGTGGCGGACAGTCCGGAATCACCTGTTGGGCATACGCAACCACCTCTGAGACGTAGCAGAACCACGTGCCGTGCACGCCGGAACCACCTACCGGACAGACCGGAATCAACTTTTGGGTATGCCGGAACCACCAGTCAGATGTGCCAGAAACACGTGCCGGAGACGCCGTAAGCACCTGCCGAGCACGTCGCAAGCACCTGCTCAACTCGCCTGAACCACCTGCCGGACACGCCAAAATCACCTGCCCGCTACACCAGCACCACTTCGGGGACAAGCCGGAATCACGTGAGGGGCATGCCGGCACAGCCTCTCAGACTGAACCTCGTGCCGGACACCACAGAACCACCTGCCGGACAGACCGGAACCACCTGCCGAACACGCCGGAACCACCGTCTCGACCCGCCGGAACGACCGCTGGACATGGAAAATCACCTGCCGGCTACGCCGGAAACACTAGGCGAACACTCCGGAATCACCTGCCGGGCATGCCGGAACCACCTCTCAGATATGCCAGAACCACGTGCCAATGACCCCGGAAGCACCTGCCGAGCACGCCGGAACCACCTGCTCGACTCGCCAGAACCACCTGCCGGACACGCAAAAATCACCTGCCGGCTACGCCACAACCAGTTGGGGAACACTTCGGAATCACCTGCCGGGCTTGCTGGAACCACCTGCCGGTCATGCCAAAATCACCTGACAACTACGCCAGTACCACTTGGCGGACACTGTGGAAACACCTGTCGGGCCGGCCGGAACCACATCTCAGACGTGCCAGAACCATGTGCATGAGATGCTGGAACCACACCCCGAACAGACGGAAAACACCTGCCAGTCACGTCTGAACAACCTGCCGAGCACGCCGGAGCCACCTGCTCGACTCGCCGGAACCACCTACCTGACATGCCCAAATCACCAGCCGGGTATGCCAGAACCACTTGGCGGACACTCCGGAATCATCTGCCGGACATGCCGGAACCAGCTCTCAGACACACCAGAACCACGTGCCGGAGACGCCGGAAGCACCTGCCGAGCATGCCGGAGCCACCTGCTCGACTCGCCAGAAACACCAGCCGGACACGCCAAAATCACCTGCCGGGTATGCCAGAACCACATGGCGGACACTACGGAATCACGTGCCGCGCATTCCGGAACCACCTCTCAGACGTGCTGGAAGCACGTGCCAGATACGCCGGAAACACCTACCGGACAGACCGGAACCACATGCCAAGAACGCCGGAGCCGCCTGTTCGACTCGCTGGAACCACCTGCCGGACAGGGCAATATCAACTGCTGGATATGACAGAACCACCTGGGGGACAGTCCGGGATCACCTGCCAGCCATTGCAGAACCACCTCTCAGACGCACCAGAACCACCTGCCGGAGAAGCTGGAAACACGTCCTGGACAGACTGGAACCACGTGACGGCCATGCCTGAACCACCTGCCGGAAACGCCAAAATCACCTGCGGGATACGCCAGAACCACTCGGACGACTCACCGAAATGACCTGCCGGGCATGTTGGAACCACATCTCAGACGTTCCAGAAGCACGTGGCGGACAGTCCGGAATCACCTGTTGGGCATACGCAACCACCTCTGACACGTACCAGAACCACGTGCCGTGCACGCCGGAACCACCTACCGGACAGACCGGAATCAACTTTTGGGCATGCCGGAACCACCAGTCAGATGTGCCAGAAACACGTGCCGGAGACGCCGGAAGCACCTGCCGAGCACGTCGCAACCACCTGCTCAACTCGCCAGAAACACCAGCCGGACACGCCAAAATCACCTGCCGGGTACGCCAGAACCACCTGCCGGACACTCCGAAACCACCTGTCGCGCATGCCGGAACCACCTCTCAGACGTGCCGGAAGCACGTGCCGGACACGCCGGAATCACCTACCGGACAGACCGGAACCACCTGCCGAGCACGCCGGAGCCACCTGTTCGACTCGCTGGAACCACCTGCCGGACAGGCCAATATCAACTGCTGGCTATGCCAGAACCACCTGGGGGACGGTCCGGAATCACCTGCCAGCCATGGCGGAACCACCTCTCAGACGTACCAGAACCACCTGCCGGACAAGCTGGAAACACGTCCTAGACAGTCTGGAACCACCTGCCGGCCAAGCCTGAACCACCTGCCAAGCACAACGGAACAACCTGCCAGACACGCCAAAATCACCTGCGTGTTATGCCAGAACCACTTGGAGGACTCTCTGGGATGACCTGCCGGGCATGCCGGAACCACCTCTCAGACGTGCCAGAACCATGTGGCGGACAGTCCGGAATCACCTGTTGGGCATGCGCAACCACCTCTGAGACCTACCAGAACCACATGCCGTGCAGGCTGGAACCACCTACCGGACAGACCGGAATCACCTTTCGGGCATGCCGGAACCACCTGTCAGATGTGCCAGAAACACGTGCCGGAGACGCCGGAAGCACCTGCCAAGCACGTTGGAACCACCTGCTCAACTCGCCTGAACCACCTGCCGGACATGCCAAAATCACCTGCCGACTATGCCAGAACCACTTGGCGAACACTCCGGAATCACTTGCCGGGCATGCAGGAACCACCTCTCAGACATGCCAGAACCCCGTGCCAATGACCCCGGAAGCACCAGCCGAGCACGCCGGAACCACCTGCTCGACTCGCCGGAACCACCCGCTGATCACGCAAAAATCACCTGCCGGCTACGCCACAACCAGTTGGTGAACACTTTGGAATCACCTGCCAGGCTTGCTGGAACCACCTGCCAGTCATGCCAAAATCACCTGCTAACTACGCCAGAACCGCTTGGCGGAAACTGCGGAAACACCTGTCGGGCCGGCTGGAACCACATCTCAGACGTGCCAGAAACGTGTTCATGAGATGCTGGAACCACACCCCGAACAGACGGATACCACCTGCCAGAACCGCCTGAACCACCTGCTGAGCACGCCGGAACCACCTTCTCGACTCACCGGTACCACCTCCCTGACACGCCAAAATCACGTGGTGGGTATGCCAGGACCACCTGGCGGACACTACGGAATCACCTGCAGCGCATGCCGGAACCACCTCTCAGACGTGCCGGAAGCACGTGCCAGACATGCCGGAAACACCTACCGGACAGACCGGAACCACCTGCCAAGAACGCCGGAGCCACCTGTTCGACTCGCTGGAACCACATGCCGATCACGCAAAAATCACCTGCCGGCTACGAAACAACCAGTTGGTGAACACTTTGGAATCACCTGCCAGGCTTGCTGGAACCACCTGCCAGTCATGCCAAAATCACCTGCCAACTACGCCAGAACCGCTTGGCGGACACTGCGGAAACACCTGTCGGGCCGGCTGGAACCACATCTCAGACGTGCCAGAACCATGTGGCGGACAGTCCGGAATAACCTGTTGGGCATACGCAACCACCTCTGACACGTACCAGAACCACGTGCCGTGCACGCCGGAACCACCTACCAGACAGACCGGAATCAACCTTTGGGCATGCAGGAACTACCAGTCAGATCTGCCAGAAACACGTGCCGGAGACGCCTGAAGCACCTGCCGAGCACGTCGCAAGCACCTGCTCAACTCGCCTGAACCACCTGCCGGACACGCCAAAATCACCTGGCCGCTACACAGCACCACTTCGGGGACAAGCCGGAATCACGTGAGGGGCATGCCGGCACAGCCTCTCAGACTGAACCTCGTGCCGGACACCACAGAACCACCTGCCGGACAGACCGGAACCACCTGCCGGACTCGCCGGAACCACCGGCTCGAGCCGCCGGAACGACCGCTGGACATGCAAAATCACCTGCCGGCTACGCCAGAAACACTTGGCGAACACTCCGGAATCACCTGCCGGGCATGCCGGAACCACCTCTCAGATATGCCAGAACCACGTGCCAATGACCCCGGAAGCACCTGCCGAGCACGCCGGAACCACCAGCTCGACTCGCCGGAACCACCTACCTGAAATGCCCAAATCACCAGCCGGGTATGCCAGAACCACTTGGCGGACACTCCGGAATCATCTGCCGGACATGCCGGAACCAGCTCTCAGACACACCAGAACCACGTGCTGGAGACGCCGGAAGCACCTTCCGAGCATGCCGGAACCACCTGCTAGACTCGCCAGAACCACCTGCCGGACACGCAAAAATCACCTGCCGGCTACACCACAACCAGTTGGGGAACACTTCGGAATCACCTGCCGGGCTTGCTGGAACCACCTGCTGGTCATGCCAAAATCACCTGCCAACTACGCCAGTACCACTTGGCGGACACTGTGGAAACACCTGTCGGGCCGGCCGGAACCACATCTCAGACGTGCCAGAACCATGTGCATGAGATGCTGGAACCACACCCCGAACAGACGGAAAACACCTGCCAGACCCGTCTGAACAACATGCCGAGCACGCCAGAGCCACCTGCTCGACTCGCCGGAACCACCTACCTGACATGCCCAAATCACCAGCCGGGTATGCCAGAACCACTTGGCGGACACTCCGGAATCATCTGCCGGACATGCCGGAACCAGCTCTGAGACACACCAGAACCACGTGCCGGAGACGCCGGAAGCACCTGCCGAGCATGCCGGAGCCACCTGCTCGACTCGCCAGAAACACCTGCCGGACACGCCAAAATCACCTGCCGGGTACGCCAGAACCACCTGCCAGACACTCCGAAACCACCTGTCGCGCATGCCGGAACCACCTCTCAGACGTGCCGGAAGCACGTGCCGGACACGCCGGAATCACCTACCGGACAGACCGGAACCACCTGCCGAGCACGCCGGAGCCACCTGTTCGACTCGCTGGAACCACCTGCCGGACAGGCCAATATCAACTGCTGGCTATGCCAGAAACACCTGGGGGACGGTCCGGGATCACCTGCCGGCCATGGCGGAACCACCTCTCAGACGTACCAGAACCACCTGCCGGAGAAGCTGGAAACACGTCCTGGACAGTCTGGAACCACCTGCCGGCCAAGCCTGAACCACCTGCCAAGCACAACGGAACACCCTGCCAGACACGCCAAAATCACCTGCGTGTTATGCCAGAACCACTTGGAGGACTCTCTGGGATGACCTGCCGGGCATGCCGGAACCACCTCTCAGACGTGCCAGAACCATGTGGCGGACAGTCCGGAATCACCTGTTGGGCATGCGCAACCACCTCTGAGACCTACCAGAACCACATGACGTGCAGGCTGGAACCACCTACCGGACAGACCGGAATCACCTTTCGGGCATGCCGGAACCACCTGTCAGATGTGCCAGAAACACTTGCCGGAGAGGCCGGAAGCACCTGCCAAGCACGTTGGAACCACCTGCTCAACTCGCCTGAACCACCTGCCGGACATGCCAAAATCACCTGCCGACTATGCCAGAACCACTTGGAGGACTCTCTGGGATGACCTGCCGGGCATGCCGGAACCACCTCTCAGACGTGCCAGAACCATGTGGCGGACAGTCCGGAATAACCTGTTGGGCACACGCAACCACCTCTGACACGTACCAGAACCACGTGCCGTGCACGCCGGAACCACCTACCGGACAGACCAGAATCAACCTTTGGGCATGCCGGAACCACCAGTCAGATGTGCCAGAAACACGTGTTGGAGACGCCGGAAGCACCTGCCGAGCACGTCGCAACCACCTGCTCAACTCGCCTGAACCACCTGCCGGACACGCCAAAATCACCTGCCCGCTACTCCAGCACCACTTCGGGGACAAGCCGGAATCACGTGAGGGGCATGCCGGCACAGCCTCTCAGACTGAACCTCGTGCCGGACACCACAGAACCACCTGCCGGACAGACCGGAACCACCTGCCGGACACGCCGGAACCACCGGCTCGACCCGCCGGAACGACCGCTGGACATGCAAAATCACCTGCCGGCTACGCCAGAAACACTTGGCGAACACTCCGGAATCACCTGACGGGCATGCCGGAACCACCTCTCAGATATGCCAGAACCACGTGCCAATGACCCCGGAAGCACCTGCCGAGAACGCCGGAACCACCAGCTCGACTCGCCGGAACCACCTACCTGACATGCCCAAATCACCAGCCGGGTATGCCAGAACCACTTGGCGGACACTCCGGAATCATCTGCCGGACATGCCGGAACCAGCTCTCAGACACCCCAGAACCACGTGCCGGAGACGCCGGAAGCACCTGCCGGGCACGCCGGAACCACCTGCTCGACTCGCCAGAACCACCTGCTGGACACGCAAAAATCACCTGCCGGCTACACCACAACCAGTTGGGGAACACTTCGGAATCACCTACCGGGCTTGCTGGAACCACCTGCCGGTCATGCCAAAATCACCTGCCAACTACGCCAGTACCACTTGGCGGACACTGTGGAAACACCTGTCGGGCCGGCCGGAACCACATCTCAGACGTGCCAGAAACGTGTTCATGAGATGCTGGAACCACAGCCCGAACAGACGGATACCACCTGCCAGAACCGCCTGAACCACCTGCTGAGCACGCCGGAACCACCTGCTCGACTCACCGGTACCACCTCCCTGACACGCCAAAATCTCCTGCTGGGTATGCCAGAACCACTTGGCGGACACTCCGGAATCATCTGCCGGACATGCCGGAACCAGCTCTCAGACACACCAGAACCAAGTGCCGGAGACGCCGGAAACACCTGCCGAGCATGCCGGAGCCACCTGCTCGACTCGCCAGAAACACCTGCCGGACACGCCAAAATCACCTGCCGGCTACGCCAGAACCACCTGGCGGACACTACGGAATCACCTGTCGCGCATGCCGGAACCACCTCTCAGACGTGCCGGAAGCACGTGCCGGACACGCCGGAATCACCTACCGGACAGACCGGAACCACCTGCCGAGCACGCCGGAGCCACCTGTTCGACTCGCTGGAACCACCTGCCGGACAGGCCAATATCAACTGCTGGCTATGCCAGAACCACCTGGGGGACGGTCCAGAATCACCTGCCAGCCATGGCGGAACCACCTCTCACACGTACCAGAACCACCTGCCGGAGAAGCTGGAAACACGTCCTGGACAGTCTGGGACCACCTGCCGGCCAAGCCTGAACCACTTGCCAAGCACAACGGAACAACCTGCCGGACACGCCAAAATCACCTGCGTGTTATGCCAGAACCACTTGGAGGACTCTCTGGGATGACCTGCCGGGCATGCCGGAACCACCTCTCAGACGTGCCAGAACCATGTGGCGGACAGTCCAGAATCACCTGTTGGGCATGCGCAACCACCTCTGAGACGTACCAGAACCACATGCCGTGCAGGCTGGAACCACCTACCGGACAGACCGGAATCACCTTTCGCGCATGCCGGAACCACCTGTCAGATGTGCCAGAAACACGTGCCGGAGACGCCGGAAGCACCTGCCAAGCACGTTGGAACCCCCTGATCAACTCGCCTGAACCACCTGCCGGACATGCCAAAATCACCTGCCGACTATGCCAGAACCACTTGGCGAACACTCCGGAATCACTTGCCGGGCATGCAGGAACCACCTCTCAGACATGCCAGAACGCCGTGCCAATGACCCCGGAGCACCAGCCGAGCATGCCGGAACAACCGGCTCGACTCGCCAGAACCACCTGCCGATCACGCAAAAATCACCTGCCGGCTACGCCACAACCAGTTGGTGAACACTTTGGAATCACCTGCCAGGCTTGCTGGAACCACCTTCCGGTCATGCCAGAATCACCTGCCAACTACGCCAGAACCGCTTGGCGGACACTGCGGAAACACCTGTCGGGCCGGCTGGAACCACATCTCAGAAGTGCCAGAAACGTGTTCATGAGATGCTGGAACCACAGCCCGAACAGACGGATACCACCTGCCAGAACCGCCTGAACCAGCTGCTGAGCACGCCGGAACCACCTGCTCGACTCACCGGTACCACCTCCATGACACGCCAAAATCACGTGGTGGGTATGCCAGGACCACCTGGCGGACACTACGGAATCACCTACAGCGCATGCCGGAACCACCTCTCAGACGTGCCGGAAGCACGTGCCAGACATGCCGGAAACACCTACCAGACAGACCGGAACCACCTGCCAAGAACGCCGGAGCCACCTGTTCGACTCGCTGGAACCACCTGCCGATCACGTAAAAATCACCTGCCGGCTACGCCACAACCAGTTGGTGAACACTTTGGAATCACCTGCCAGGCTTGCTGGAACCACCTGCCAGTCATGCCAAAATCACCTGCCAACTACGCCAGAACCGCTTGGCGGACACTGCAGAAAAACCTGTCGGGCCGGCTGGAACCACATCTCAGACGTGCCAGAACCATGTGGCGGACAGTCCGGAATAACCTGTTGGGCACACGCAACCACCTCTGACACGTACCAGAACCACGTCCGTGCACGCCGGAACCACCTACCGGACAGACCGGAATCAATCTTTGGGCATGCCGGAACCACCAGTCAGATGTGCCAGAAACACGTGTTGGAGACGCCGGAAGCACCTGCCGAGCACGTCGCAACCACCTGCTCAACTCGCCTGAACCACCTGCCGGACACGCCAAAATCACCTGCCCGCTACACCAGCACCACTTCTGGGACAAGCCGGAATCACGTGAGGGGCATGCCGGCACAGCCTCTCAGACTGAACCTCGTGCCGGACACCACAGAACCACCTGCCGGACAGACCGGAACCACCTGCCGGACACGCCGGAACCACCGGCTCGAGCCGCCGGAACGACCGCTGGACATGGAAAATCACCTGCCGGCTACGCCAGAAACACTACGCGAACACTCCGGAATCACCTGCCGGGCATGCCGGAACCACCTCTCAGATATGCCAGAACCACGTGCCAATGACCCCGGAAGCACCTGCCGAGCACGCCGGAACCACCGGCTCGACTCGCCGGAACCACCTCCTGGACATGCCAAAATCACCAGCCGGGTACGCCGGAACCACTCGGCGAACACTCCGGAATCATCTGCCGGACATGCCGGAACCAGCTCTCAGACACGCCAGAACCACGTGCCGAATGACGCCGGAAGCACCTGCCGGGCACGCCGGAACCACCTGCTCGACTCGCCAGAACCACCTGCCGGACACGCAAAAATCACCTGCCGGCTACGCCACAACCAGTTGGGGAACACTTCGGAATCACCTGCCGGGCTTGCTGGAACCATCTGCCGGTCATGCCAAAATCACCTGCCAACTACGCCAGTACCACTTGGCGGACACTGTGGAAACACCTGTCGGGCCGGCCGGAACCACATCTCAGACGTGCCAGAACCATGTGCATGAGATGCTGGAACCACACCCCGAACAGACGGAAAACACCTGCCAGACCCGTCTGAACAACCTGCCGAGCACGCCGGAGCCACCTGCTCGACTCGCCGGAACCACCTACCTGACACGCCCAAATCACCAGCCGGGTATGCCAGAACCACTTGGCGGACACTCCGGAATCATCTGCCGGACATGCCGGAACCAGCTCTCAGACACACCAGAACCACGTGCCGGAGACGCCGGAAGCACCTGCCGAGCATGCCGGAGCCACCTGCTCGACTCGCCAGAAACACCTGCCGGACACGCCAAAATCACCTGCCGGGTACGCCAGAACCACCTGGCGGACACTCCGAAACCACCTGTCGCGCATGCCGGAACCACCTCTCAGACGTGCCGGAAGCACGTGCCGGACACGCCGGAATCACCTACCGGACAGACCGGAACCACCTGCCGAGCACGCCGGAGCCACCTGTTCGACTCGCTGGAACCACCTGCCGGACAGGCCAATATCAACTGCTGGCTATGCCAGAACCACCTGGGGGACGGTCCGGAATCACCTGCCAGCCATGGCGGAACCACCTCTCAGACGTACCAGAACCACCTGCCGGAGAAGCTGGAAACACGTCCTGGACAGTCTGGAACCACCTGCCGGCCAAGCCTGAACCACCTGCCAAGCACAACGGAACAACCTGCCAGACACGCCAAAATCACCTGCGTGTTATGCCAGAACCACTTGGAGGACTCTCTGGGATGACCTGCCGGGCATGCCGGAACCACCTCTCAGACGTGCCAGAACCATGTGGCGGACAGTCCGGAATCACCTGTTGGGCATGCGCAACCACCTCTGAGACGTACCAGAACCACATGCCGTGCAGGCTGGAACCACCTACCGGACAGACCGGAATCACCTTTCGGGCATGCCGGAACCACCTGTCAGATGTGCCAGAAACACGTGCCGGAGACGCCGGAAGCACCTGCCAAGCACGTTGGAACCACCTGCTCAACTCGCCTGAACCACCTGCCGGACATGCCAAAATCACCTGCCGGCTATGCCAGAACCACTTCGGGGACACGCCGGAATCACGTGCGGGGCATGCAGGAACAGCCTCTCAGACTCGAACCTCGTGCCGGAGACCCCGGAACCACCAGCCGAGCAGGCCGGAACCTCCTGCTGGACTCGCCGGAACCACCGGCCGACACGCCGGAACGACCGCTGGACATGCCAAAATCACCTGCCGGCTACGCCAGAACCACTTGGCGAACACTCCGGAATCACCTGCCGGGCATGCAGGAACCACCTCTCAGATCTGCCAGAACCACGTGCCAATGACCCCGGAAGCACCTGCCGAGCACGCCGGAACCAGCTGCTCGACTCGCCTGAACCACCTGCCGGACACGCAAAAATCACCTGCCGGCTACGCACAACCAGTTGGGGAACAGACCGGAACCACCTGCCGGGCTCGCCGGAACCAGGCTGCCGGTCATGCAAAATCACCTGCCGGCTACGCCAGAACCACTTGGCGGACACTGCGGAATCACCTGCCGGGCAGGCCGGAACCACATCTCAGACGTGCCAGAACCATGTGCATGAGATGCTGGAACCACACCCCGAACAGACGGAAAACACGTGCCAGACCCGTCGGAACCACCTGCCGAGCACGCCGGAGCCACCAGCTCGACTCGCCGGAACCACCTACCTGAAATGCCCAAATCACCAGCCGAGTATGCCAGAACCACTTGGCGGACACTCCGGAATCATCTGCCGGACATGCCGGAACCAGCTCTCAGACACACCAGAACCACGTGCTGGAGACGCCGGAAGCACCTGCCGAGCACGCCGGAGCCACCTGCTCGACTCGCCGGAACCACCTGCCGATCACGCAAAAATCACCTGCCGGCTACGCCACAACCAGTTGGTGAACACTTTGGAATCACCTGCCAGGCTTGCTGGAACCACCTGCCAGTCATGCCAAAATCACCTGCCAACTACGCCAGAACCGCTTGGCGGACACTGCGGAAACACCTGTCGGGCCGGCTGGAACCACATCTCAGACGTGCCAGAAACGTGTTCATGAGATGCTGGAACCACACCCCGAACAGACGGATACCACCTGCCAGAACCGCCTGAACCACCTGCTGAGCACGCCGGAACCACCTGCTCGACTCACCGGTACCACCTCCCTGACACGCCAAAATCACCTGCTGGGTATGCCAGAACCACTTGGCGGACACTCCGGAATCATCTGCCGGACATGCCGGAACCAGCTCTCAGACACACCAGAACCAAGTGCCGGAGACGCCGGAAGCACCTGCCGAGCATGCCGGAGCCACCTGCTCGACTCGCCAGAAACACCTGCCGGACACGCCAAAATCACCTGCCGGGTACGCCAGAACCACCTGGCGGACACTACGGAATCACCTGCCGCGCATGCCGGAACCACCTCTCAGACGTGCCGGAAGCACGTGCCGGACACGCCGGAATCACCTACCGGACAGACCGGAACCACCTGCCAAGAACGCCGGAGCCACCTGTTCGACTGCGCTGGAACCACCTGCCGGACAGGCCAATATCAACTGCTGGCTATGCCAGAACCACCTGGGGGACAGTCCGGGATCACCTGCCAGCCATGGCGGAACCACCTCTCAGACGTACCAGAACCACCTGCCGGAGAAGCTGGAAACACGTCCTGGACAGACTGGAACCACGTGACGGCCATGCCTGAACCACCTGCCGAGCACGGCGGATCCACCTGCCGGACACGCCAAAATCACCTGCGGGCTACGCCAGAACCACTTGGACGACTCTCCGAAATGACCTGCCGGGCATGTTGGAACCACCTCTCAGACGTGCCAGAAGCACGTGGCGGACAGTCCGGAATCACCTGTTGGGCATACGCAACCACCTCTGACACGTACCAGAACCACGTGCCGTGCACGCCGGAACCACCTACCGGACAGACCGGAATCAACTTTTGGGCATGCCGGAACCACCAGTCAGATGTGCCAGAAACACGTGCCGGAGACGCCGGAAGCACCTGCCGAGCACGTCGCAACCACCTGCTCAACTCGCCTGAACCACCTGCCGGACACGCCAAAATCACCTGCCCGCTACACCAGCACCACTTCGGGGACAAGCCGGAATCACGTGAGGGGCATGCCGGCACAGCCTCTCAGACTGAACCTCGTGCCGGACACCACAGAACCACCTGCCGGACAGACCGGAACCACCTGCCGCACACGCCGGAACCACCGGCTCGACCCGCCGGAACGACCGCTGGACATGCAAAATCACCTGCCGGCTACGCCGGAAACACTTGGCGAACACTCCGGAATCACCTGCCGGGCATGCCGGAACCACCTCTCAGATATGCCAGAACCACGTGCCAATGACCCCGGAAGCACCTGCCGAGCACGCCGGAACCACCTGCTCGACTCGCCAGAACCACCTGCCGGACACGCAAAAATCACCTGCCGGCTACGCCACAACCAGTTGGGGAACACTTCGGAATCACCTGCCGGGCTTGCTGGAACCACCTGCCGGTCATGCCAAAATCACCTGCCAACTACGCCAGTACCACTTGGCGGACACTGTGGAAACACCTGTCGGGCCGGCCGGAACCACATCTCAGACGTGCCAGAACCATGTGCATGAGATGCTGGAACCACACCCCGAACAGACGGAAAACACCTGCCAGACCCGTCTGAACAACCTGCCGAGCACGCCGGAGCCACCTGCTCGACTCGCCGGAACCACCTACCTGACATGCCCAAATCACCAGCCGGGTATGCCAGAACCACTTGGCGGACACTCCGGAATCATCTGCCGGACATGCCGGAACCAGCTCTCAGACACACCAGAACCACGTGCCAGAGACGCCGGAAGCACCTGCCGAGCATGCCGGAGCCACCTGCTCGACTCGCCAGAAACACCTGCCGGACACGCCAAAATCACCTGCCGGGTACGCCAGAACCACCTGGCGGACACTCCGAAACCACCTGTCGCGCATGCCGGAACCACCTCTCAGACGTGCCGGAAGCACGTGCCGGACACGCCGGAATCACCTACCGGACAGACCGGAACCACCTGCCGAGCACGCCGGAGCCACCTGTTCGACTCGCTGGAACCACCTGCCGGACAGGCCAATATCAACTGCTGGCTATGCCAGAACCACCTGGGGGACGGTCCGGAATCACCTGCCAGCCATGGCGGAACCACCTCTCAGACGTCCCAGAACCACCTGCCGGAGAAGCTGGAAACATGTCCTGGAAAGTCTGGAACCACCTGCCGGCCAAGCCTGAACCACCTGCAAAGCACAACGGAACAACCTGCCAGACACGCCAAAATCACCTGCGTGTTATGCCAGAACCACTTGGAGGACTCTCTGGGATGACCTGCCGGGCATGCCGGAACCACCTCTCAGACGTGCCAGAACCATGTGGCGGACAGTCCGGAATCACCTGTTGGGCATGCGCAACCACCTCTGAGACGTACCAGAACCACATGCCGTGCAGGCTGGAACCACCTACCGGACAGACCGGAATCACCTTTCGGGCATGCCGGAGCCACCAGTCAGATGTGCCAGAAACACGTGCCGGAGACGCCGGAAGCACCTGCCAAGCACGTTGGAACCACCTGCTCAACTCGCCTGAACCACCTGCCGGACATGCCAAAATCACCTGCCGACTATGCCAGAACCACTGGGCGAACACTCCGGAATCACTTGCCGGGCATGCAGGAACCACCTCTCAGACATGCCAGAACCCCGTGCCAATGACCCCGGAAGCACCAGCCGAGCACGCCGGAACCACCTGCTCGACTCGCCAGAACCACCTGCCGATCACGCAAAAATCACCTGCCGGCTACGCCACAACCAGTTGGTGAACACTTTGGAATCACCTGCCAGGCTTGCTGGAACCACCTGCCGGTCATGCCAAAATCACCTGCCAACTACGCCAGAACCGCTTGGCGGACACTGCGGAAACACCTGTCGGGCCGGCTGGAACCACATCTCAGACGTGCCAGAAACGTGTTCATGAGATGCTGGAACCACACTCCGAACAGACGGATACCACCTGCCAGAACCACCTGAACCACCTGCTGAGCACGCCGGAACCACCTGCTCGACTCACCGGTACCACGTCCCTGACACGGCAAAATCACCTGCTGGGTATGCCAGAACCACTTGGCGGACACTCCGGAATCATCTGCCGGACATGCCGGAACCAGCTCTCAGACACACCAGAACCAAGTGCCGGAGATGCCGGAAGCACCTGCCGAGCATGCCGGAGCCACCTGCTCGACTCGCCAGAAACACCTGCCGGACACGCCAAAATCACCTGCCGGGTATGCCAGAACCACCTGGCGGACACTACGGAATCACCTGCCGCGCATGCCGGAACCACCTCTCAGACATGCCGGAAGCACGTGCCAGACAGGCCGGAAACACCTACCGGACAGACCGGAACCACCTGCCAAGAACGCCGGAGCCACCTGTTCGACTCGCTGGAACCACCTGCCGGACAGGCCAATATCAACTGCTGGCTATGCCAGAACCACCTGGGGGACAGTCCTGGATCACCTGCCAGCCATGGCGGAACCACCTCTCAGACGTACCAGAACCACCTGCCGGAGAAGCTGGAAACACGTCCTGGACAGACTGGAACCACGTGACGGCCATGCCTGAACCACCTGCCGAGCACGGCGGAACCACCTGCCGGACACGCCAAAATCACCTGCGGGCTACGCCAGAACCACTTGGACGACTCTCCGAAATGACCTGCCGGGCATGTTGGAACCACCTCTCAGACGTGCCAGAAGCACATGGCGGACAGTCCGGAATCACCTGTTGGGCATACGCAACCACCTCTGAGACGTACCAGAACCACGTGCCGTGCACGCCGGAACCACCTACCGGACAGACCGGAATCAACTTTCGGGCATGCCGGAACCACCAGTCAGATGTGCCAGAAACACGTGCCGGAGACGCCGGAAGCACCTGCCGAGCACGTCGCAACCACCTGCTCAACTCGCCTGAACCACCTGCCGGACACGCCAAAATCACCTGCCCGCTACACCAGCACCACTTCGGGGACAAGCCGGAATCACGTGAGGGGCATGCCGGCACAGCCTCTCAGACTGAACCTCGTGCCGGACACCACAGAACCACCTGCCGGACAGACCGGGACCACCTGCCGGACACGCCGGAACCACCGGCTCGACCCGCCGGAACGACCGCTGGACATGCAAAATCACCTGCCGGCTACGCCGGAAACACTTGGCGAACACTCCGGAATCACCTGCCGGGCATGCCGGAACCACCTCTCAGATATGCCAGAACCACGTGCCAATGACCCCGGAAGCACCTGCCGAGCACGCAGGAACCACCTTCTCGACTCGCCAGAACCACCTGCCGGACACGCAAAAATCACCTGCCGGCTACGCCACAACCAGTTGGGGAACACTTCGGAATCACCTGCCGGGCTTGCTGGAACCACCTGCCGGTCATGCCAAAATCACCTGCCAACTACGCCAGAACCGCTTGGCGGACACTGCGGAAACACCTGTCGGGCCGGTTGGAACCACATCTCAGACGTGCCAGAACCATGTGCATGAGATGCTGGAACCACACCCCGAACAGACGGAAAACACCTGCCAGACCCGTCTGAACAACCTGCCGAGCACGCCGGAGCCACCTGCTCGACTCGCCGGAACCACCTACCTGACATGCCCAAATCACCAGCCGGGTATGCCAGAACCACTTGGCGGACACTCCGGAGTCATCTGCCGGACATGCCGGAACCAGCTCTCAGACACACCAGAACCACGTGCCGGAGACGCCGGAAGCACCTGCCGAGCATGCCGGAGCCACCTGCTCGACTCGCCAGAAACACCTGCCGGACACGCCAAAATCACCTGCCGGGTACGCCAGAACCCGCTGGCGGACACTCCGAAATCACCTGTCACGCATGCCGGAACCACCTCTCAGGCGTGCCGGAAGCACGTGCCAGACACGCCGGAATCACCTACCGGACAGACCGGAACCACCTGCCGAGCACGCCGGAGCCAACTGTTCGACTCGCTGGAACCACCTGCCGGACAGGCCAATATCAACTGCTGGCTATGCCAGAACCACCTGGGGGACGGTCCGGAATCACCTGCCAGCCATGGCGGAACCACCTCTCAGACGTCCCAGAACCACCTGCCGGAGAAGCTGGAAACACGTCCTGGACAGTCTGGAACCACCTGCCGGCCAAGCCTGAACCACCTGCCAAGCACAACGGAACAACCTGCCGGACACGCCAAAATCACCTGCGTGTTATGCCAGAACCACTTGGAGGACTCTCTGGGATGACCTGCCGGGCAAGCCGGAACCACCTCTCAGACGTGCCAGAACCATGTGGCGGACAGTCCGGAATCACCTGTTGGGCATGCGCAACCACCTCTGAGACGTACCAGAACCACATGCCGTGCAGGCTGGAACCACCTACCGGACAGACCGGAATCACCTTTCGGGCATGCCGGAACCACCTGTCAGATGTGCCAGAAACACGTGCCGGAGACGCCGGAAGCACCTGCCAGGCACGTTGGAACCACCTGCTCAACTCGCCTGAACCACCTGCCGGACATGCCAAAATCACCTGCCGACTATGCCAGAACCACTTGGCGAACACTCCGGAATCACTTGCCGGGCATGCAGGAACCACCTCTCAGACATGCCAGAACCCCGTGCCAATGACCCCGGAAGCACCAGCCGAGCACGCCGGAACCACCTGCTCGACTCGCCAGAACCACCTGCCGATCACGCAAAAATCACCTGCCGGCTACGCCACAACCAGTTGGTGAACACTTTGGAATCACCTGCCAGGCTTGCTGGAACCACCTGCCAGTCATGCCAAAATCACCTGCCAACTACGCCAGTACCACTTGGCGGACACTGTGGAAACACCTGTTGGGCCGGCCGGAACCACATCTCAGACGTGCCAGAAACGTGTTCATGAGATGCTGGAACCACACCCCGAACAGACGGATACCACCTGCCAGAACCGCCTGAACCACCTGCTGAGCACGCCGGAACCACCTGCTCGACTCACCGGTACCACCTCCCTGACACGCCAAAATCACCTGCTGGGTATGCCAGAACCACTTGGCGGACACTCCGGAATCATCTGCCGGACATGCCGGAACCAGCTCTCAGACACACCAGAACCAAGTGCCGGAGACGCCGGAAGCACCTGCCGAGCATGCCGGAGCCACCTGCTCGACTCGCCAGAAACACCTGCCGGACACGCCAAAATCACCTGCCGGGTACGCCAGAACCACCTGGCGGACACTACGGAATCACCTGCCGCGCATGCCGGAACCACCTCTCAGACGTGCCGGAAGCACGTGCCAGACACGCCGGAAACACCTACCGGACAGACCGGAACCACCTGCCAAGAACGCCGGAGCCACCTGTTCGACTCGCTGGAACCACCTGCCGGACAGGCCAATATCAACTGCTGGCTATGCCAGAACCACCTGGGGGACAGTCCTGGATCACCTGCCAGCCATGGCGGAACCACCTCTCAGACGTACCAGAACCACCTGCCGGAGAAGCTGGAAACACGTCCTGGACAGACTGGAACCACGTGACGGCCATGCCTGAACCACCTGCCGAGCACGGCGGAACCACCTGCCGGACACGCCAAAATCACCTGCGGGCTACGCCAGAACCACTTGGACGACTCTCCGAAATGACCTGCCGGGCATGTTGGAACCACCTCTCAGACGTGCCAGAAGCACGTGGCGGACAGTCCGGAATCACCTGTTGGGCATACGCAACCACCTCTGACACGTACCAGAACCACGTGCCGTGCACGCCGGAACCACCTACCGGACAGACCGGAATCAACTCTTGGGCATGCCGGAACCACCAGGCAGATGTGCCAGAAACACGTGCCGGAGACGCCGGAAGCACCTGCCGAGCACGTCGCAACCACCTGCTCAACTCGCCTGAACCACCTGCCGGACACGCCAAAATCACCTGCCCGCTACACCAGCACCACTTCGGGGACAAGCCGGAATCACGTGAGGGGCATGCCGGCACATCCTCTCAGACTGAACCTCGTGCCGGACACCACAGAACCACCTGCCGGACAGACCGGAACCACCTGCCGGACACGCCGGAACCACCGGCTCGACCCGCCGGAACGACCGCTGGACATGCAAAATCACCTGCCGGCTACGCCGGAAACACTTGGCGAACACTCCGGAATCACCTGCCGGGCATGCCGGAACCACCTCTCAGATATGCCAGAACCACGTGCCAATGACCCCGGAAGCACCTGCCGAGCACGCCGGAACCACCTGCTCGACTCGCCAGAACCACCTGCCGGACACGCAAAAATCACCTGCCGGCTACGCCACAACCAGTTGGGGAACACTTCGGAATCACCTGCCGGGCTTGCTGGAACCACCTGCCGGTCATGCCAAAATCACCTGCCAACTAGGCCAGTACCACTTGGCGGACACTGTGGAAACACCTGTCGGGCCGGCCGGAACCACATCTCAGACGTGCCAGAACCATGTGCATGAGATGCTGGAACCACACCCCGAACAGACGGAAAACACCTGCCAGACCCGTCTGAACAACCTGCCGAGCACGCCGGAGCCACCTGCTCGACTCGCCGGAACCACCTACCTGACATGCCCAAATCACCAGCCGGGTATGCCAGAACCACTTGGCGGACACTCCGGAATCATCTGCCGGACATGCCGGAACCAGCTCTCAGACACACCAGAACCACGTGCCGGAGACGCCGGAAGCACCTGCCGAGCATGCCGAAGCCACCTGCTCGACTCGCCAGAAACACCTGCCGGACACGCCAAAATCACCTGCCGGGTACGCCAGAACCCCCTGGCGGACACTCCGAAATCACCTGTCGCGCATGCCGGAACCACCTCTCAGACGTGCCGGAAGCACGTGCCGGACACGCCGGAATCACCTACCGGACAGACCGGAACCACCTGCCGAGCACGCCGGAGCCAACTGTTCGACTCGCTGGAACCACCTGCCGGACAGGCCAATATCAACTGCTGGCTATGCCAGAACCACCTGGGGGACGGTCCGGAATCACCTGCCAGCCATGGCGGAACCACCTCTCAGACGTCCCAGAACCACCTGCGGGAGAAGCTGGAAACACGTCCTGGACAGTCTGGAACCACCTGCTGGCCAAGCCTGAACCACCTGCCAAGCACAACGGAACAACCTGCCAGACACGCCAAAATCACCTGCGTGTTATGCCAGAACCACTTGGAGGACTCTCTGGGATGACCTGCCGGGCATGCCGGAACCACCTCTCAGACGTGCCAGAACCATGTGGCGGACAGTCCGGAATCACCTTTTGGGCATGCGCAACCACCTCTGAGACGTACCAGAACCACATGCCGTGCAGGCTGGAACCACCTACCGGACAGACCGGAATCACCTTTCGGGCATGCCGGAACCACCAGTCAGATGTGCCAGAAACACGTGCCGGAGACGCCGGAAGCACCTGCCAAGCACGTTGGAACCACCTGCTCAACTCGCCTGAACCACCTGCCGGACATGCCAAAATCACCTGCCGACTATGCCAGAACCACTTGGCGAACACTCCGGAATCACTTGCCGGGCATGCAGGAACCACCTCTCAGACATGCCAGAACCCCGTGCCAATGACCCCGGAAGCACCAGCCGAGCACGCCGGAACCACCTGCTCGACTCGCCAGAACCACCTGCCGATCACGCAAAAATCACCTGCCGGCTACGCCACAACCAGTTGGTGAACACTTTGGAATCACCTGCCAGGCTTGCTGGAACCACCTGCCGGTCATGCCAAAATCACCTGCCAACTATGCCAGAACCGCTTGGCGGACACTGCGGAAACACCTGTCGGGCCGGCTGGAACCACATCTCAGACGTGCCAGAAACGTGTTCATGAGATGCTGGAACCACACTCCGAACAGACGGATACCACCTGCCAGAACCACCTGAACCACCTGCTGAGCACGCCGGAACCACCTGCTCGACTCACCGGTACCACATCCCTGACACGGCAAAATCACCTGCTGGGTATGCCAGAACCACTTGGCGGACACTCCGGAATCATCTGCCGGACATGCCGGAACCAGCTCTCAGACACACCAGAACCAAGTGCCGGAGATGCCGGAAGCACCTGCCGAGCATGCCGGAGCCACCTGCTCGACTCGCCAGAAACACCTGCCGGACACGCCAAAATCACCTGCCGGGTATGCCAGAACCACCTGGCGGACACTACGGAATCACCTGCCGCGCATGCCGGAACCACCTCTCAGACATGCCGGAAGCACGTGCCAGACAGGCCGGAAACACCTACCGGACAGACCGGAACCACCTGCCAAGAACGCCGGAGCCACCTGTTCGACTCGCTGGAACCACCTGCCGGACAGGCCAATATCAACTGCTGGCTATGCCAGAACCACCTGGGGGACAGTCCTGGATCACCTGCCAGCCATGGCGGAACCACCTCTCAGACGTACCAGAACCACCTGCCGGAGAAGCTGGAAACACGTCCTGGACAGACTGGAACCACGTGACGGCCATGCCTGAACCACCTGCCGAGCACGGCGGAACCACCTGCCGGACACGCCAAAATCACCTGCGGGCTACGCCAGAACCACTTGGACGACTCTCCGAAATGACCTGCCGGGCATGTTGGAACCACCTCTCAGACGTGCCAGAAGCACATGGCGGACAGTCCGGAATCACCTGTTGGGCATACGCAACCACCTCTGAGACGTACCAGAACCACGTGCCGTGCACGCCGGAACCACCTACCGGACAGACCGGAATCAACTTTCGGGCATGCCGGAACCACCAGTCAGATGTGCCAGAAACACGTGCCGGAGACGCCGGAAGCACCTGCTGAGCACGTCGCAACCACCTGCTCAACTCGCCTGAACCACCTGCCGGACACGCCAAAATCACCTGCCCGCTACACCAGCACCACTTCGGGGACAAGCCGGAATCACGTGAGGGGCATGCCGGCACAGTCTCTCAGACTGAACCTCGTGCCGGACACCACAGAACCACCTGCCGGACAGACCGGGACCACCTGCCGGACACGCCGGAACCACCGGCTCGACCCGCCGGAACGACCGCTGGACATGCAAAATCACCTGCCGGCTACGCCGGAAACACTTGGCGAACACTCCGGAATCACCTGCCGGGCATGCCGGAACCACCTCTCAGATATGCCAGAACCACGTGCCAATGACCCCGGAAGCACCTGCCGAGCACGCAGGAACCACCTTCTCGACTCGCCAGAACCACCTGCCGGACACGCAAAAATCACCTGCCGGCTACGCCACAACCAGTTGGGGAACACTTCGGAATCACCTGCCGGGCTTGCTGGAACCACCTGCCGGTCATGCCAAAATCACCTGCCAACTACGCCAGAACCGCTTGGCGGACACTGCGGAAACACCTGTTGGGCCGGTTGGAACCACATCTCAGACGTGCCAGAACCATGTGCATGAGATGCTGGAACCACACCCCGAACAGACGGAAAACACCTGCCAGACCCGTCTGAACAACCTGCCGAGCACGCCGGAGCCACCTGCTCGACTCGCCGGAACCACCTACCTGACATGCCCAAATCACCAGCCGGGTATGCCAGAACCACTTGGCGGACACTCCGGAGTCATCTGCCGGACATGCCGGAACCAGCTCTCAGACACACCAGAACCACGTGCCGGAGACGCCGGAAGCACCTGCCGAGCATGCCGGAGCCACCTGCTCGACTCGCCAGAAACACCTGCCGGAAACGCCAAAATCACCTGCCGGGTACGCCAGAACCCGCTGGCGGACACTCCGAAATCACCTGTCACGCATGCCGGAACCACCTCTCAGGCGTGCCGGAAGCACGTGCCAGACACCCCGGAATCACCTACCGGACAGACCGGAACCACCTGCCGAGCACGCCGGAGCCAACTGTTCGACTCGCTGGAACCACCTGCCGGACAGGCCAATATCAACTGCTGGCTATGCCAGAACCACCTGGGGGACGGTCCGGAATCACCTGCCAGCCATGGCGGAACCACCTCTCAGACGTCCCAGAACCACCTGCCGGAGAAGCTGGAAACACGTCCTGGACAGTCTGGAACCACCTGCCGGCCAAGCCTGAACCACCTGCCAAGCACAACGGAACAACCTGCCGGACACGCCAAAATCACCTGCGTGTTATGCCAGAACCACTTGGAGGACTCTCTGGGATGACCTGCCGGGCAAGCCGGAACCACCTCTCAGACGTGCCAGAACCATGTGGCGGACAGTCCGGAATCACCTGTTGGGCATGCGCAACCACCTCTGAGACGTACCAGAACCACATGCCGTGCAGGCTGGAACCACCTACCGGACAGACCGGAATCACCTTTCGGGCATGCCGGAACCACCTGTCAGATGTGCCAGAAACACGTGCCGGAGACGCCGGAAGCACCTGCCAGGCACGTTGGAACCACCTGCTCAACTCGCCTGAACCACCTGCCGGACATGCCAAAATCACCTGCCGACTATGCCAGAACCACTTGGCGAACACTCCGGAATCACTTGCCGGGCATGCAGGAACCACCTCTCAGACATGCCAGAACCCCGTGCCAATGACCCCGGAAGCACCAGCCGAGCACGCCGGAACCACCTGCTCGACTCGCCAGAACCACCTGCCGATCACGCAAAAATCACCTGCCGGCTACGCCACAACCAGTTGGTGAACACTTTGGAATCACCTGCCAGGCTTGCTGGAACCACCTGCCAGTCATGCCAAAATCACCTGCCAACTACGCCAGTACCACTTGGCGGACACTGTGGAAACACCTGTTGGGCCGGCCGGAACCACATCTCAGACGTGCCAGAAACGTGTTCATGAGATGCTGGAACCACACCCCGAACAGACGGATACCACCTGCCAGAACCGCCTGAACCACCTGCCGAGCACGCCGGAACCACCTGCTCGACTCACCGGTACCACCTCCCTGACACGCCAAAATCACCTGCTGGGTATGCCAGAACCACTTGGCGGACACTCCGGAATCATCTGCCGGACATGCCGGAACCAGCTCTCAGACACACCAGAACCAAGTGCCGGAGACGCCGGAAGCACCTGCCGAGCATGCCGGAGCCACCTGCTCGACTCGCCAGAAACACCTGCCGGACACGCCAAAATCACCTGCCGGGTACGCCAGAACCACCTGGCGGACACTACGGAATCACCTGCCGCGCATGCCGGAACCACCTCTCAGACGTGCCGGAAGCACGTGCCAGACACGCCGGAAACACCTACCGGACAGACCGGAACCACCTGCCAAGAACGCCGGAGCCACCTGTTCGACTCGCTGGAACCACCTGCCGGACAGGCCAATATCAACTGCTGGCTATGCCAGAACCACCTGGGGGACAGTCCTGGATCACCTGCCAGCCATGGCGGAACCACCTCTCAGACGTACCAGAACCACCTGCCGGAGAAGCTGGAAACACGTCCTGGACAGACTGGAACCACGTGACGGCCATGCCTGAACCACCTGCCGAGCACGGCGGAACCACCTGCCGGACACGCCAAAATCACCTGCGGGCTACACCAGAACCACTTGGACGACTCTCCGAAATGACCTGCCGGGCATGTTGGAACCACCTCTCAGACGTGCCAGAACAGGACCTGTGGGCAACGCAACCACCTCTGACACGTACCAGAACCACGTGCCGTGCACGCCGGAACCACCTACCGGACAGACCGGAATCAACTTTGGGCATGCCGGAACCACCAGTCAGATGTGCCAGAAACACGTGCCGGAGACGCCGGAAGCACCTGCCGAGCACGTCGCAACCACCTGCTCAACTCGCCTGAACCACCTGCCGGACACGCAAAATCACCTGCCGCTACGCCAGAAACACTTGGCGAACACTCCGGAATCACCTGCCGGGCATGCCGGAACCACCTCTCGATATGCAGACCCGTGCCAATGACCCCGGAAGCACCAGCCGAGCACGCCGGAACCACCTGCTCGACTCGCCAGAACCACCTGCCGGACACGCAAAAATCACCTGCCGGCTACGCCACAACCAGTTGGGGAACACTTCGGAATCACCTGCCGGGCTTGCTGGAACCACCTGCCGGTCATGCCAAAATCACCTGCCAACTACGCCAGTACCACTTGGCGGACACTGTGGAAACACCTGTCGGGCCGGCCGGAACCACATCTCAGACGTGCCAGAACCATGTGCATGAGATGCTGGAACCACACCCCGAACAGACGGAAAACACCTGCCAGACCCGTCTGAACAACCTGCCGAGCACGCCGGAGCCACCTGCTCGACTCGCCGGAACCACCTACCTGACATGCCCAAATCACCAGCCGGGTATGCCAGAACCACTTGGCGGACACTCCGGAATCATCTGCCGGACATGCCGGAACCAGCTCTCAGACACACCAGAACCACGTGCCGGAGACGCCGGAAGCACCTGCCGAGCATGCCGAAGCCACCTGCTCGACTCGCCAGAAACACCTGCCGGACACGCCAAAATCACCTGCCGGGTACGCCAGAACCCCCTGGCGGACACTCCGAAATCACCTGTCGCGCATGCCGGAACCACCTCTCAGACGTGCCGGAAGCACGTGCCGGACACGCCGGAATCACCTACCGGACAGACCGGAACCACCTGCCGAGCACGCCGGAGCCAACTGTTCGACTCGCTGGAACCACCTGCCGGACAGGCCAATATCAACTGCTGGCTATGCCAGAACCACCTGGGGGATGGTCCGGAATCACCTGCCAGCCATGGCGGAACCACCTCTCAGACGTTCCAGGACCACCTGCCGGAGAAGCTGGAAACACGTCCTGGACAGTCTGGAACCACCTGCCGGCCAAGCCTGAACCACCTGCCAAGCACAACGGAAGAACCTGCCAGACACGCCAAAATCACCTGCGTGCTATGCCAGAACCACTTGTAGGACTCTCTGGGATGACCTGCCGGGCATGCCGGAACCACCTCTCAGACGTGCCAGAACCATGTGGCGGACAGTCCGGAATCAAATGTTGGGCATGCGCAACCACCTCTGAGACGTACCAGAACCACATGCCGTGCAGGCTGGAACCACCTACCGGACAGACCGGAATCACCTTTCGGGCATGCCGGAACCACCTGTCAGATGTGCCAGACACACGTGCCGGAGACGCCGGAAGCACCTGCCAAGCACGTTGGAACCACCTGCTCAACTCGCCTGAACCACCTGCCGGACATGCCAAAATCACCTGCCGACTATGCCAGAACCACTTGGCGAACACTCCGGAATCACTTGCCGGGCATGCAGGAACCACCTCTCAGACATGCCAGAACCCCGTGCCAATGACCCCGGAAGCACCAGCCGAGCACGCCGGAACCACCTGCTCGACTCGCCAGAACCACCTGCCGATCACGCAAAAATCACCTGCCGGCTACGCCACAACCAGTTGGTGAACACTTTGGAATCACCTGCCAGGCTTGCTGGAACCACCTGCCGGTCATGCCAAAATCACCTGCCAACTATGCCAGAACCGCTTGGCGGACACTGCGGAAACACCTGTCGGGCCGGCTGGAACCACATCTCAGACGTGCCAGAAACGTGTTCATGAGATGCTGGAACCACACTCCGAACAGACGGATACCACCTGCCAGAACCACCTGAACCACCTGCTGAGCACGCCGGAACCACCTGCTCGACTCACCGGTACCACGTCCCTGACACGGCAAAATCACCTGCTGGGTATGCCAGAACCACTTGGCGGACACTCCGGAATCATCTGCCGGACATGCCGGAACCAGCTCTCAGACACACCAGAACCAAGTGCCGGAGATGCCGGAAGCACCTGCCGAGCATGCCGGAGCCACCTGCTCGACTCGCCAGAAACACCTGCCGGACACGCCAAAATCACCTGCCGGGTATGCCAGAACCACCTGGCGGACACTACGGAATCACCTGCCGCGCATGCCGGAACCACCTCTCAGACATGCCGGAAGCACGTGCCAGACAGGCCGGAAACACCTACCGGACAGACCGGAACCACCTGCCAAGAACGCCGGAGCCACCTGTTCGACTCGCTGGAACCACCTGCCGGACAGGCCAATATCAACTGCTGGCTATGCCAGAACCACCTGGGGGACAGTCCTGGATCACCTGCCAGCCATGGCGGAACCACCTCTCAGACGTACCAGAACCACCTGCCGGAGAAGCTGGAAACACGTCCTGGACAGACTGGAACCACGTGACGGCCATGCCTGAACCACCTGCCGAGCACGGCGGAACCACCTGCCGGACACGCCAAAATCACCTGCGGGCTACGCCAGAACCACTTGGACGACTCTCCGAAATGACCTGCCGGGCATGTTGGAACCACCTCTCAGACGTGCCAGAAGCACATGGCGGACAGTCCGGAATCACCTGTTGGGCATACGCAACCACCTCTGAGACGTACCAGAACCACGTGCCGTGCACGCCGGAACCACCTACCGGACAGACCGGAATCCACTTTTGGGCATGCCGGAACCACCAGTCAGATGTGCCAGAAACACGTGCCGGAGACGCCGGAAGCACCTGCCGAGCACGTCGCAACCACCTGCTCAACTCGCCTGAACCACCTGCCGGACACGCCAAAATCACCTGCCCGCTACACCAGCACCACTTCGGGGACAAGCCGGAATCACGTGAGGGGCATGCCGGCACAGCCTCTCAGACTGAACCTCGTGCCGGACACCACAGAACCACCTGCCGGACAGACCGGGACCACCTGCCGGACACGCCGGAACCACCGGCTCGACCCGCCGGAACGACCGCTGGACATGCAAAATCACCTGCCGGCTACGCCGGAAACACTTGGCGAACACTCCGGAATCACCTGCCGGGCATGCCGGAACCACCTCTCAGATATGCCAGAACCACGTGCCAATGACCCCGGAAGCACCTGCCGAGCACGCAGGAACCACCTTCTCGACTCGCCAGAACCACCTGCCGGACACGCAAAAATCACCTGCCGGCTACGCCACAACCAGTTGGGGAACACTTCGGAATCACCTGCCGGGCTTGCTGGAACCACCTGCCGGTCATGCCAAAATCACCTGCCAACTACGCCAGTACCACTTGGCGGACACTGTGGAAACACCTGTCGGGCCTGCCGGAACCACATCTCAGACGTGCCAGAACCATGTGCATGAGATGCTGGAACCACACCCCGAACAGACGGAAAACACCTGCCAGACACGTCTGAACAACCTGCCGAGCACGCCGGAGCCACCTGCTCGGCTCGCCGGAACCACCTACCTGACATGCCAAAATCACCAGCCGGGTATGCCAGAACCACTTGGCGGACACTCCGGAATCATCTGCCGGACATGCCGGAACCAGCTCTCAGACACACCAGAACCAAGTGCCGGAGACGCCGGAAGCACCTGCCGAGCACGCCGGAGCCACCTGCTCGACTCGCCAGAAACACCTGCCGGACACGCCAAAATCACCTGCCGGGTACGCCAGAACCCGCTGGCGGACACTCCGAAATCACCTGTCGCGCATGCCGGAACCACCTCTCAGGCGTGCCGGAAGCACGTGCCAGACACGCCGGAATCACCTACCGGACAGACCGGAACCACCTGCCGAGCACGCCGGAGCCAACTGTTCGACTCGCTGGAACCACCTGCCGGACAGGCCAATATCAACTTCTGGCTATGCCAGAACCACCTTGGGGACGGTCCGGAATCACCTGCCAGCCATGGCGGAACCACCTCTCAGACATACCAGAACCACCTGCCGGAGAAGCTGGAAACACGTCCTGGACAGTCTGGAACCACCTGCCGGCCAAGCCTGAACCACCTGCCAAGCACAACGGAACAACCTGCCAGACACGCCAAAATCACCTGCGTGTTATGCCAGAACCACTTGGAGGACTCTCTGGGATGACCTGCCGGGCATGCCGGAACCACCTCTCAGACGTGCCAGAACCATGTGGCGGACAGTCCGGAATCACCTGTTGGGCATGCGCAACCACCTCTGAGACGTACCAGAACCACATGCCGTGCAGGCTGGAACCACCTACCGGACAGACCGGAATCACCTTTCGGGCATGCCGGAACCACCTGTCAGATGTGCCAGAAACACGTGCCGGAGACGCCGGAAGCACCTGCCAAGCACGTTGGAACCACCTGCTCAACTCGCCTGAACCACCTGCCGGACATGCCAAAATCACCTGCCGACTATGCCAGAACCACTTGGCGAACACTCCGGAATCACTTGCCGGGCATGCAGGAACCACCTCTCAGACATGCCAGAACCCCGTGCCAATGACCCCGGAAGCACCAGCCGAGCACGCCGGAACCACCTGCTCGACTCGCCAGAACCACCTGCCGATCACGCAAAAATCACCTGCCGGCTACGCCACAACCAGTTGGTGAACACTTTGGAATCACCTGCCAGGCTTGCTGGAACCACCTGCCGGTCATGCCAAAATCACCTGCCAACTACGCCAGAACCGCTTGGCGGACACTGCGGAAACACCTGTTGGGCCGGTTGGAACCACATCTCAGACGTGCCAGAAACGTGTTCATGAGATGCTGGAACCACACGCCGAACAGACGGATACCACCTGCCAGAACCGCCTGAACCACCTGCTGAGCACGCCGGAACCACCTGCTCGACTCACCGGTACCACCTCCCTGACACGCCAAAATCACCTGCTGGGTATGCCAGAACCACTTGGCGGACACTCCGGAATCATCTGCCGGACATGCCGGAACCAGCTCTCAGACACACCAGAACCAAGTGCCGGAGACGCCGGAAGCACCTGCCGAGCATGCCGGAGCCACCTGCTCGACTCGCCAGAAACACCTGCCGGACACGCCAAAATCACCTGCCGGGTATGCCAGAACCACCTGGCGGACACTCCGGAATCACCTGTCGCACATGACGGAACCACCTCTCAGACGTGCCGGAAGCACGTGCCAGACACGCCGGAAACACCTACCGGACAGACCGGAACCACCTGCCAAGAACGCCGGAGCCACCTGTTCGACTCGCTGGAACCACCTGCCGGACAGGCCAATATCAACTGCTGGCTATGCCAGAACCACCTGGGGGACAGTCCTGGATCACCTGCCAGCCATGGCGGAACCACCTCTCAGACGTACCAGAACCACCTGCCGGAGAAGCTGGAAACACGTCCTGGACAGACTGGAACCACGTGACGGCCATGCCTGAACCACCTGCCGAGCACGGCGGAACCACCTGCCGGACACGCCAAAATCACCTGCGGGCTACGCCAGAACCACTTGGACGACTCTCCGAAATGACCTGCCGGGCATGTTGGAACCACCTCTCAGACGTGCCAGAAGCACGTGGCGGACAGTCCGGAATCACCTGTTGGGCATACGCAACCACCTCTGAGACGTACCAGAACCACGTGCCATGCACGCCGGAACCACCTACCGGACAGACCGGAATCAACTCTTGGGCATGCCGGAACCACCAGTCAGATGTGCCAGAAACACGTGCCGGAGACGCCGGAAGCACCTGCCGAGCACGTCGCAACCACCTGCTCAATTCGCCTGAACCACCTGCCGGACACGCCAAAATCACCTGCCCGCTACACCAGCACCACTTCGGGGACAAGCCGGAATCACGTGAGGGGCATGCCGGCACAGCCTCTCAGACTGAACCTCGTGCCGGACACCACAGAACCACCTGCCGGACAGACCGGAACCACCTGCCGGACACGCCGGAACCACCGGCTCGACCCGCCAGAACGACCGCTGGACATGCAAAATCACCTGCCGGCTACGCCGGAAACACTTGGCGAACACTCCGGAATCACCTGCCGGGCATGCCGGAACCACCTCTCAGATATGCCAGAACCACGTGCCAATGACCCCGGAAGCACCTGCCGAGCACGCCGGAACCACCTGCTCGACTCGCCAGAACCACCTGCCAGACACGCAAAAATCACCTGCCGGCTACGCCACAACCAGTTGGGGAACACTTCGGAATCACCTGCAGGGCTTGCTGGAACCACCTGCCGGTCATGCCAAAATCACCTGCCAACGACGCCAGTACCACTTGGCGGACACTGTGGAAACACCTGTCGGGCCGGCCGGAACCACATCTCAGACGTGCCAGAACCATGTGCATGAGATGCTGGAACCACACCCCGAACAGACGGAAAACACCTGCCAGACCCGTCTGAACAACCTGCCGAGCACGCCGGAGCCACCTGCTCGACTCGCCGGAACCACCTACCTGACATGCCCAAATCACCAGCCGGGTATGCCAGAACCACTTGGCGGACACTCCGGAATCATCTGCCGGACATGCCGGAACCAGCTCTCAGACACACCAGAACCACGTGCCGGAGACGCCGGAAGCACCTGCCGAGCATGCCGGAGCCACCTGCTCGACTCGCCAGAAACACCTGCCGGACACGCCAAAATCACCTGCCGGGTACGCCAGAACCCCCTGGCGGACACTCCGAAATCACCTGTCGCGCATGCCGGAACCACCTCTCAGATGTGCCGGAAGCACGTGCCGGACACGCCGGAATCACCTACCGGACAGACCGGAACCACCTGCCGAGCACGCCGGAGCCAACTGTTCGACTCGCTGGAACCACCTGCCAGACAGGCCAATATCAACTGCTGGCTATGCCAGAACCACCTGGGGGACGGTCCGGAATCACCTGCCAGCCATGGCGGAACCACCTCTCAGACGTTCCAGGACCACCTGCCGGAGAAGCTGGAAACACGTCCTGGACAGTCTGGAACCACCTGCCGGCCAAGCCTGAACCACCTGCCAAGCACAACGGAACAACCTGCCAGACACGCCAAAATCACCTGCGTGTTATGCCAGAACCACTTGTAGGACTCTCTGGGATGACCTGCCGGGCATGCCGGAACCACCTCTCAGACGTGCCAGAACCATGTGGCGGACAGTCCGGAATCAAATGTTGGGCATGCGCAACCACCTCTGAGACGTACCAGAACCACATGCCGTGCAGGCTGGAACCACCTACCGGACAGACCGGAATCACCTTTCGGGCATGCCGGAACCACCTGTCACATGTGCCAGACACACGTGCAGGAGACGCCGGAAGCACCTGCCAAGCACGTTGGAACCACCTGCTCAACTCGCCTGAACCACCTGCCGGACATGCCAAAATCACCTGCCGACTATGCCAGAACCACTTGGCGAACACTCCGGAATCACTTGCCGGGCATGCAGGAACCACCTCTCAGACATGCCAGAACCCCGTGCCAATGACCCCGGAAGCACCTGCCGAGCACGCAGGAACCACCTGCTCGACTCGCCAGAACCACCTGCCAGACACGCAAAAATCACCTGCCGGCTACGCCACAACCAGTTGGGGAACACTTCGGAATCACCTGCCGGGCTTGCTGGAACCACCTGCCGGTCATGCCAAAATCACCTGCCAACTACGCCAGTACCACTTGGCGGACACTGTGGAAACATGTGTCGGGCCGGCCGGAACCACATCTCAGACGTGCCAGAACCATGTGCATGAGATGCTGGAACCACACCCCGAACAGACGGAAAACAACTGCCAGACCCGTCTGAACAACCTGCCGAGCACGCCGGAGCCACCTGCTCGACTCGCCAGAACCACCTACCTGACATGCCCAAATCGCCAGCCGGGTGTGCCAGAACTACTTGGCGGACACTCCGGAATCATCTGCCGGACATGCCGGAACCAGCTCTCAGACACACCAGAACCACGTGCCGGAGATGCCGGAAGCACCTGCCGAGCATGCCGGAGCCACCTGCTCGACTCGCCAGAAACACCTGCCGGACACGCCAAAATCACCTGCCGGGTACGCCAGAACCACCTGGCGGACACTCCGAAACGACCTGTCGCGCATGCCGGAACCACCTCTCAGACGTGCCGGAATCACGTGCCGGACACGCCGGAATCACCTACCGGACAGACCAGAAACACCTGCCGAGCACGCCGGAGCGACCTGTTCGACTCGCTGGAACCACCTGCCGGACAGGCCAATATCAACTGCTGGCTATGCCAGAACCACCTGGGGGACGGTCCGGAATCACCTGCCAGCCATGGCGGAACCACCTCTCAGACGTACCAGAACCACCTGCCGGAGAAGCTGGAAACACGTCCTGGACAGTCTGGAACCACCTGCCGGCCAAGCCTTAACCACCTGCCAAGCACAACGGAACAACCTGCCAGACACGCCAAAATCACCTGCGTGTTATGCCAGAACCACTTGGAGGACTCTCTGGGATGACCTGCCGGGCATGCCGGAACCACCTCTCAGACGTGCCAGAACCATGTGGCGGACAGTCCGGAATCACCTGTTGGGCATGCGCAACCACCTCTGAGACGTACCAGAACCACATGCCGTGCAGGCTGGAACCACCTACCGGACAGACCGGAATCACCTTTCGGGCATGCCGGAACCACCTGGCAGATGTGCCAGAAACACGTGCCGGAGACGCCGGAAGCACCTGCCAAGCACGTTGGAACCACCTGCTCAACTCGCCTGAACCACCTGCCGGACATGCCAAAATCACCTGCCGACTATGCCAGAACCACTTGGCGAACACTCCGGAATCACTTGCCGGGCATGCAGGAACCACCTCTCAGACATGCCAGAACCCCGTGCCAATGACCCCGGAAGCACCAGCCGAGCACGCCGGAACCACCTGCTCGACTCGCCAGAACCACCTGCCGATCACGCAAAAATCACCTGCCGGCTACGCCACAACCAGTTGGTGAACACTTTGGAATCACCTGCCAGGCTTGCTGGAACCACCTGCCGGTCATGCCAAAATCACCTGCCAACTATGCCAGAACCGCTTGGCGGACACTGCGGAAACACCTGTCGGGCCGGCTGGAACCACATCTCAGACGTGCCAGAAACGTGTTCATGAGATGCTGGAACCACACGCCGAACAGACGGATACCACCTGCCAGAACCGCCTGAACCACCTGCTGAGCACGCCGGAACCACCTGCTCGACTCACCGGTACCACCTCCCTGACACGCCAAAATCACCTGCTGCGTATGCCAGAACCACTTGGCGGACACTCCGGAATCATCTGCCGGACATGCCGGAACCAGCTCTCAGACACACCAGAACCAAGTGCCGGAGACGCCGGAAGCACCTGCCGAGCATGCCGGAGCCACCTGCTCGACTCGCCAGAAACACCTGCCGGACACGCCAAAATCACCTGCCGGGTATGCCAGAACCACCTGGCGGACACTCCGGAATCACCTGTCGCACATGACGGAACCACCTCTCAGGCGTGCCGGAAGCACGTGCCAGACACGCCGGAAATACCTACCGGACAACCGGAACCACCTGCCAAGAACACCGGAGCCACCTGTTCGAATCGCTGGAACCACCTGCCCGACAGGCCAATATCAACTGCTGGCTATGCCAGAACCACCTGGGGGACAGTCCGGGATCACCTGCCAGCCATGGCGGAACCACCTCTCAGACGTACCAGAACCACCTGCCGGAGAAGCTGGAAACACGTCCTGGACAGACTGGAACCACGTGACGGCCATGCCTGAACCACCTGCCGAGCACGGCGGAACCACCTGCCGGACACGCCAAAATCACCTGCGGGCTACGCCAGAACCACTTGGATGACTCTCCGAAATGACCTGCCGGGCATGTTGGAACCACCTCTCAGACGTGCCAGAAGCACGTGGCGGACAGTCCGGAATCACCTGTTGGGCATACGCAACCACCTCTGAGACGTACCAGAACCACGTGCCGTGCACGCCGGAACCACCTACCGGACAGACCGGAATCAACTTTCGGGCATGCCAGAACCACCAGTCAGATGTGCCAGAAACACGTGCCGGAGACGCCGGAAGCACCTGCCGAGCACGTCGCAACCACCTGCTCAACTCGCCTGAACCACCTGCCGGACACGCCAAAATCACCTGCCCGCTACACCAGCACCACTTCGGGGACAAGCCGGAATCACGTGAGGGGCATGCCGGCACAGCCTCTCAGACTGAACCTCATGCCGGACACCACAGAACCACCTGCCGGACAGACCGGAACCACCTGCCGGACACACCGGAACCACCGGCTCGACCCGCCGGAACGACCGCTGGACATGCAAAATCACCTGCCGGCTACGCCGGAAACACTTGGCGAGCACTCCGGAATCACCTGCCGGGCATGCCGGAACCACCTCTCAGATATGCCAGAACCACGTGCCAATGACCCCGGAAGCACCTGCCGAGCACGCAAGAACCACCTGCTCGACTCGCCAGAACCACCTGCCGGACACGCAAAAATCACCTGCCGGCTACGCCACAACCAGTTGGGGAACACTTCGGAATCACCTGCCGGGCTTGCTGGAACCACCTGCCGGTCATGCGAAAATCACCTGCCAACTACGCCAGTACCACTTGGCGGACACTGTGGAAACACCTGTCGGGCCGGCCGGAACCACATCTCAGACGTGCCAGAACCATGTGCATGAGATGCTGGAACCACACCCCGAACAGACGGAAAACACCTGCCAGACCCGTCTGAACAACCTGCCGAGCACGCCGGAGCCACCTGCTCGACTCGCCGGAACCACCTACCTGACATGCCCAAATCACCAGCCGGGTATGCCAGAACCACTTGGCGGACACTCCGGAGTCATCTGCCGGACATGCCGGAACCAGCTCTCAGACACACCAGAACCACGTGCCGGAGACGCCGGAAGCACCTGCCGAGCATGCCGGAGCCACCTGCTCGACTCGCCGGAAACACCTGCCGGACACGCCAAAATCACCTGCCGGGTACGCCAGAACCCGCTGGCGGACACTCCGAAATCACCTGTCGCGCATGCCATAACCACCTCTCAGGCGTGCCGGAAGCTCGTGCCAGACACCCCGGAATCACCTACCGGACAGACCGGAACCACCTGCCGAGCACGCCGGAGCCAACTGTTCGACTCGCTGGAACCACCTGCCGGACAGGCCAATATCAACTGCTGGCTATGCCAGAACCACCTGGGGGACGGTCCGGAATCACCTGCCAGCCATGGCGGAACCACCTCTCAGACGTACCAGAACCACCTGCCGGAGAAGCTGGAAACACGTCCTGGACAGTCTGGAACCACCTGCCGGCCAAGCCTGAACCACCTGCCAAGCACAACGGAACAACCTGCCGGACACGCCAAAATCACCTGCGTGTTATGCCAGAACCACTTGGAGGACTCTCTGGGATGACCTGCCGGGCATGCCGGAACCACCTCTCAGACGTGCCAGAACCATGTGGCGGACATTCCGGAATCACCTGTTGGGCATGCGCAACCACCTCTCAGACGTACCAGAACCACATGCCGTGCAGGCTGGAACCACCTACCGGACAGACCGGAATCACCTTTCGGGCATGCCGGAACCACCTGGCAGATGTGCCAGACACACGTGCCGGAGACGCCGGAAGCACCTGCCAGGCACGTTGGAACCACCTGCTCAACTCGCCTGAACCACCTGCCGGACATGCCAAAATCACCTGCCGACTATGCCAGAACCACTTGGCGAACACTCCGGAATCACTTGCCGGGCATGCAGGAACCACCTCTTAGACATGCCAGAACCCCGTGCCAATGACCCCGGAAGCACCAGCCGAGCACGCCGGAACCACCTGCTCGACTCGCCAGAACCACCTGCCGATCACGCAAAAATCACCTGCCGGCTACGCCACAACCAGTTGGTGAACATTTTGGAATCACCTGCCAGGCTTGCTGGAACCACCTGCCAGTCATGCCAAAATCACCTGCCAACTACGCCAGAACCGCTTGGCGGACACTGTGGAAACACCTGTCGGGCCGGCTGGAACCACATCTCAGACGTGCCAGAAACGTGTTCATGAGATGCTGGAACCACACCCCGAACAGACGGATACCAACTGCCAGAACCGCCTGAACCACCTGCTGAGCACGCCGGAACCACCTGCTCGACTCACCGGTACCACCTCCCTGACACGCCAAAATCACCTGCTGGGTATGCCAGAACCACTTGGCGGACACTCCGGAATCATCTGCCGGACATGCCGGAACCAGCTCTCAGACACACCAGAACCTAGTGCCGGAGAAGCCGGAAGCACCTGCCGAGCATGCCGGAGCCACCTGCTCGACTCGCCAGAAACACCTGCCGGACACGCCAAAATCACCTGCCGGGTATGCCAGAACCACCTGGCGAACACTACGGAATCACCTGCCGCGCATGCCGGAACCACCTCTCAGACGTGCCGGAAGCACGTGCCAGACACGCCGGAAACTCCTACCGGACAGACCGGAACCACCTGCCAAGAACACCGGAGCCACCTGTTCGAATCGCTGGAACCACCTGCCGGACAGGCCAATATCAACTGCTGGCTATGCCAGAACCACCTGGGGGACAGTCCGGGATCACCTGCCAGCCATGGCGGAACCACCTCTCAGACGTACCAGAACCACCTGCCGGAGAAGCTGGAAACACGTCCTGGACAGACTGGAACCACGTGACGGCCATGCCTGAACCACCTGCCGAGCACGGCGGAACCACATGCCGGACACGCCAAAATCACCTGCGGGCTACGCCAGAACCACTTGGACGACTCTCCGAAATGACCTGCCGGGCATGTTGGAACCACCTCTCAGACGTGCCAGAAGCACGTGGCAGACAGTCCGGAATCACCTGTTGGGCATACGCAACCACCTCTGAGACGTACCAGAACCACGTGCCGTGCACGCCGGAACCACCTACCGGACAGACCGGAATCAACTCTTGGGCATGCCGGAACCACCAGTCAGATGTGCCAGAAACACGTGCCGGAGACGCCGGAAGCACCTGCCGAGCACGTCGCAACCACCTGCTCAACTCGCCTGAACCACCTGCCGGACACGCCAAAATCACCTGCCCGCTACACCAGCACCACTTCGGGGACAAGCCGGAATCACGTGAGGGGCATGCCGGCACAGCCTCTCAGACTGAACCTCGTGCCGGACACCGCAGAACCACCTGCCGGACAGACCGGAACCACCTGCCGGACACGCCGGAACCACCGGCTCGACCCGCCGGAACGACCGCTGGACATGCAAAATCACCTGCCGGCTACGCCGGAAACACTTGGCGAACACTCCGGAATCACCTGCCGGGCATGCCGGAACCACCTCTCAGATATGCCAGAACCACGTGCCAATGACCCCGGAAGCACCTGCCGAGCACGCAGGAACCACCTGCTCGACTCGCCAGAACCACCTGCCGGACACGCAAAAATCACCTGCCGGCTACGCCACAACCAGTTGGGGAACACTTCGGAATCACCTGCCGGGCTTGCTGGAACCACCTGCCGGTCATGCGAAAATCACCTGCCAACTACGCCAGTACCACTTGGCGGACACTGTGGAAGCACCTGTCGGGCCGGCCGGAACCACATCTCAGACGTGCCAGAACCATGTGCATGAGATGCTGGAACCACACCCCGAACAGACGGAAAACACCTGCCAGACCCATCTGAACAACCTGCCGAGCACGCCGGAGCCACCTGCTCGACTCGCCGGAACCACCTACCTGACATGCCAAAATCACCAGCCGGGTATGCCAGAACCACTTGGCGGACACTCCGGAATCATCTGCCGGACATGCCGGAAGCAGCTCTCAGACACACCAGAACCACGTGCCGGAGATGCCGGAAGCACCTGCCGAGCATGCCGGAGCCACCTGCTCGACTCGCCAGAAACACCTGCCGGACACGCCAAAATCACCTGCCGGGTACGCCAGAACCCGCTGGCGGACACTCCGAAATTACCTGTCGCGCATGCCGGAACCACCTCTCAGGCGTGCCGGAAGCACGTGCCAGACACGCCGGAATCACCTACCGGACAGACCGGAACCACCTGCCGAGCACGCCGGAGCCACCTGTTCGACTCGCTGGAACCACCTGCCGGACAGGCCAATATCAACTGCTGGCTATGCCAGAACCACCTGGGGTCGGTCCGGAATCACCTGCCAGCCATGGCGGAACCACCTCTCAGGCGTACCAGAACCACCTGCCGGAGAAGCTGGAAACACGTCCTGGACAGTCTGGAACCACCTGCCGGCCAAGCCTGAACCACCTGCCAAGCACAACGGAACAACCTGCCAGACACGCCAAAATCACCTGCGTGTTATGCCAGAACCACTTGGAGGACTCTCTGGGATGACCTGCCGGGCATGCCGGAACCACCTCTCAGACGTGCCAGAACCATGTGGCGGACAGTCCGGAATCACCTGTTGGGCATGCGCAACCACCTCTGAGACGTACCAGAACCACATGCCGTGCAGGCTGGAACCACCTACCGGACAGACCGGAATCACCTTTCGGGCATGCCGGAACCACCTGTCAGATGTGCCAGACACACGTGCCGGAGACGCCGGAAGCACCAGCCAAGCACGTTGGAACCACCTGCTCAACTCGCCTGAACCACCTGCCGGACATGCCAAAATCACCTGCCGACTATGCCAGAACCACTTGGCGAACACTCCGGAATCACTTGCCGGGCATGCAGGAACCACCTCTCAGACATGCCAGAACCCCGTGCCAATGACCCCGGAAGCACCAGCCGAGCACGCCGGAACCACCTGCTCGACTCGCCAGAACCACCTGCCGATCACGCAAAAATCACCTGCCAACTACGCCAGAACCGCTTGGTGGACACTGCGGAAACACCTGTCGGGCCGGCTGGAACCACATCTCAGACGTGCCAGAAACGTGTTCATGAGATGCTGGAACCACACCCCGAACAGACGGATACCACCTGCCAGAACCGCCTGAACCACCTGCTGAGCACGCTGGAACCACCTGCTCGACTCACCGGTACCACCTCCCTGACACGCCAAAATCACCTGCTGGGTATGCCAGAACCACTTGGCGGACACTCCGGAATCATCTGCCGGACATGCCGGAACCAGCTCTCAGACACACCAGAACCAAGTGCCGGAGACGCCGGAAGCACCTGCCGAGCATGCCGGAGCCACCTGCTCGACTCGCCAGAAACACCTGCCGGACACGCCAAAATCACCTGCCGGGTATGCCAGAACCACCTGGCGGACACTACGGAATCACCTGCCGCGCATGCCGGAACCACCTCTCAGACGTGCGGGAAGCACGTGTCAGACAGGCCGGAAACACCTACCGGACAGACCGGAACCACCTGCCAAGAACGCCGGAGCCACCTGTTCGACTCGCTGGAACCACCTGCCGGACAGGCCAATATCAACTGCTGGCTATGCCAGAACCACCTGGGGGACAGTCCGGGATCACCTGCCAGCCATGGCGGAACCACCTCTCAGACGTACCAGAACCACCTGCCGGAGAAGCTGGAAACACGTCCTGGACAGACTGGAACCACGTGACGGCCATGCCTGAACCACCTGCCGAGCACGGCGGAACCACCTGCCGGACACGCCAAAATCACCTGCGGGCTACGCCAGAACCACTTGGACGACTCTCCGAAATGACCTGCCGGGCATGTTGGAACCACCTCTCAGACGTGCCAGAAGCACGTGGCGGACAGTCCAGAATCACCTGTTGGGCATACGCAACCACCTCTGACACGTACCAGAACCACGTGTCGTGCACGCGGGAACCAACTACCGGACAGACCGGAATCAACTTTCGGGCATGCCGGAACCACCAGTCAGATGTGCCAGAAACACGTGCGGGAGACGCCGGAAGCACCTGCCGAGCACGTCGCAACCACCTGCTCAACTCGCCTGAACCACCTGCCGGACACGCCAAAATCACCTGCCCGCTACACCAGCAACACTTCGGGGACAAGCCGGAATCACGTGAGGGACATGCCGGCACAGCCTCTCAGACTGAACCTCATGCCGGACACCACAGAACCACCTGCCGGACAGACCGGAACCACCTGCCGGACACGCCAGAACCACCGGCTCGACCCGCCGGAACGACCGCTGGACGTGCATAATCACCTGCCGGCTACGCCGGAAACACTTGGCGAACACTCCGGAATCACCTGCCGGGCATGCCGGAACCACCTCTCAGATATGCCAGAACCACGTGCCAATGACCCCGGGAGTACCTGCCGAGCACGCCGGAACCACCTGCTCGACTCGCCAGAACCACCTGCCGGACACGCAAAAATCACCTGCCGGCTACGCCACAACCAGTTGTGGAACACTTCGGAATCACCTGCCGGGCTTGCTGGAACCACCTGCCGGTCATGCCAAAATCACCTGCCAACTACGCCAGTACCACTTGGCGGACACTGTGGAAACACCTGTCGGGCCGGCCGAAACCACATCTCAGACGTGCCAGAACCATGTGCATGAGATGCTGGAACCACACCCCGAACAGACGGAAAACACATGCCAGACCCGTCTGAACAACCTGCCGAGCACGCCGGAGCCACCTGCTCGACTCGCCGGAACCACCTACCTGACATGCCCAAATCACCAGCCGGGTGTGCCAGAACCACTTGGTGGACACTCCGGAATCATCTGCCGGACATGCCGAAACCAGCTCTCAGACACACCAGAACCACGTGCCGGAGATGCCGGAAGCACCTGCCGAGCATGCCGGAGCCACCTGCTCGACTCGCCAGAACCATCTGTCGGACACGCTAAAATCACCTGCCGGCTACGCCAGAACCACCTGGTGGACACTCCGAAATCACCTGTCGCGCATGCCGGAACCACCTCTCAGACGTGCCGGAAGCACGTGCCGGACACTCCGGAATCACCTACCGGACAGACCGGAACCACCTGCCGAGCACGCCGGAGCCACCTGTTCGACTCGCTGGAACCACCTGCCTGACAGGCCAATATTAACTGCTGGCTTTGCCAGAACAACCTGGGGGACGGTCCGGAATCACCTGCCAGCCATGGCGGAACCACCTCTCACACGTACCAGAACCACCTGCCGGAGAAGCTGGAAACACGTCCTGGACAGTCTGGAACCACCTGCCGGCCAAGCCTGAACCACCTGCCAAGCACAACGGAACAACCTGCCAGACACGCCAAAATCACCTGCGTGCTATGCCAGAACCACTTGGAGGACTCTCTGGGATGACCTGCCGGGCATGCCGGAACCACCTCTCAGACGTGCCAGAACCATGTGGCGGACAGTCCGGAATCACCTGTTGGGCATGCGCAACCACCTCTGAGACGTACCAGAACCACATGCCGTGCAGGCTGGAACCACCTACCGGACAGACCGGAATCACCTTTCGGGCATGCCGGAACCACCTCTCAGACATGACAGAACCCCGTGCCAATGACCCCGGAAGCACCAGCCGAGCACGCCGGAACCACCTGCTCGACTCGCCAGAACCACCTGCCGATCACGCCAAAATCACCTGCCGGCTACGCCACAACCAGTTGGTGAACACTTTGGAATCACCTGCCAGGCTTATTGGAACCACCGGACACTCATGCCAAAATCAACTGCCAACTACGCCAGAAACGCTTGGCGGACACTGCGGAAACACCTGTCGGGCCGGCTGGAACCACATCTCAGACGTGTCAGAAACGTGTTCATGAGATGCTGGAACCACACCCCGAACAAACGGATACCACCTGCCAGAACCGCCTGAACCACCTGCTGAGCACGCCGGAGCCACCTGCTCGACTCGCCGGAACCACCTACCTGACATGCCCAAATCACCAGCCGGGTATGCCAGAACCACTTGGCGGACACTCCGGAATCATCTGCCGGACACGCCGGAACCAGCTCTCAGACACACCAGAACCAAGTGCCGGAGACGCCGGAAGCACCTGCCGAGCATGCCGGAGCCACCTGCTCGACTCGCCAGAAACACCTGCCGGACACGCCAAAATCATCTGCCGGGTACGCCAGAACCACCTGGCGGACACTCCGAATTCACCTGTCGCGCATGCCGGAACCACGTCTCAGACGTCCCGGAAGCACGTGCCAGACACGCCGGAAACACCTACCGGACAGAACGGAACCACCTGCCAAGAACGCCGGAGCCACCTGTTCGACTCGCTGGAACCACCTGCCGGACAGGCCAATATCAACTGCTGGCTATGCCAGAACCACCTGGGGGACGGTCCGGAATCACCTGCCAGCCATGGCGGAACCACCTCTCAGACGTCCCAGAACCACCTGCCGGAGAAGCTGGAAACACGTCCTGGACAGACTGGAACCACGTGACGGCCATGCCTGAACCACTTGCCGAGCACGGCGGAACCACCTGCCGGACACGCCAAAATCACCTGCGGGCTACGCCAGAACCACTTGGACGACTCTGCGAAATGACCTGCCGGGCATGTTGGAACCACCTCTCAGACGTGCCAGAAGCACGTGGCGGACAGTCCGGAATCACATGTTGGGCATACGCAACCACCTCTGAGACGTACCAGAACCACGTGCCGTGCACGCCGGAACCACCTACCGGACAGACCGGAATCCACTTTTGGGCATGCCGGAACCACCAGTCAGATGTGACAGAAACACGTGCCGGAGACGCCGGAAGCACCTGCCGAGCACGTCGCAACCACCTGCTCAACTCGCCTGAACCACCTGCCGGACACGCCAAAATCACCTGCCCGCTACACCAGCACCACTTCGGGGACAAGCCGGAATCACGTGAGGGGCATGCCGGCACAGCCTCTCAGACTGAACCTCGTGCCGGACACCACAGAACCACCTGCCGGACAGACCGGAACCACCTGCCAGACACGCCGGAACCACCGGCTCGACCCGCCGGAACGACCGCTGGACATGCAAAATCACCTGCCGGCTACGCCGGAAACACTTGGCGAACACTCCGGAATCACCTGCCGGGCATGCTGGAACCACCTCTCAGATATGCCAGAACCACGTGCCAATGACCCCGGAAGCACCTGCCGAGCACGCCGGAACCACCTGCTCGACTCGCCAGAACCACCTGCCGGCTACGCCACAACCAGTTGGGGAACACTTCGGAATCACCTGCCGGGCTTGCTGGAACCACCTGCCGGTCATGCCAAAATCACCTGCCAACTACGCCAGTACCACTTGGCGGACACTGTGGAAACACCTGTCGGGCCGGCCGGAACCACATCTCAGACGTGCCAGAACCATGTGCATGAGATGCTGGAACCACACCCCGAACAGACGGAAAACACCTGCCAGACCCGTCTGAACAACCTGCCGAGCACGCCGGAGCCACATGCTCGACTCGCCGGAACCACCTACCTGACATGCCAAAATCACCAGCCGGGTATGCCAGAACCACTTGGCGGACACTCCGGAATCATCTGCCGGACATGCCGGAACCAGCTCTCAGACACACCAGAACCACGTGCCGGAGACGCCGGAAGCCCCTCCGAGCATGCCGGAGCCACCTGCCCGACTCGCCAGAAACACCTGCCGGACAATCCAAAATCTCCTGCCGGGTACGCCAGAACCCCCTGGCGGACACTCCGAAATCACCTGTCGCGCATGCCGGAACCACCTCTCAGACGTGCCGGAAGCACGTGCCGGACACGCCGGAATCACCTACCGGACAGACCGGAACCACCTGCCGAGCACGCCGGAGTGACCTGTTCGACTCGCTGGAACCACCTGCCGGACAGGCCAATATCAACTGCTGGCTATGCCAGAACCACCTGGGGGACGGTCCGGAATCACCTGCCAGCCATGGCGGAACCACCTCTCAGACGTACCAGAACCACCTGCCGGAGAAGCTGGAAACACGTCCTGGACAGTCTGGAACCACCTGCCGGCCAAGCCTGAACCACCTGCCAAGCACAACGGAACAACCTGCCAGACACGCCAAAATCACCTGCGTGCTATGCCAGAACCACTTGGAGGACTCTCTGGGATGACCTGCCGGGCATGCCGGAACCACCTCTCAGACATGCCAGAACCATGTGGCGGACAGTCCGGAATCACCTGTTGGGCATGCGCAACCACCTCTGAGACGTACCAGAACCACATGCCGTGCAGGCTGGAACCACCTACCGGACAGACCAGAATCACCTTTCGGGCATGCCGGAACCACCTGTCAGATGTGCCAGAAACACGTGCCAGAGACGCCGGAAGCACCTGCCAAGCACGTTGGAACCACCTGCTCAACTCGCCTGAACCACCTGCCGGACATGCCAAAATCACCTGCCGACTAGGCCAGAACCACTTGGCGAACACTCCGGAATCACTTGCCGGGCATGCAGGAACCACCTCTCAGACATGCCAGAACCCCGTGCCAATGACGCCGGAAGCACCAGCCGAGCACGCCGGAACCACCTGCTCGACTCGCCAGAACCACCTGCCGATCACGCAAAAATCACCTGCCGGCTACGCCACAACCAGTTGGTGAACACTTTGGAATCACCTGCCAGATTTCGTGGAACCACCTGCCAGTCATGCCAAAATCACCTGCCAACTACGCCAGAACCGCTTGGCGGACACTGCGGAAACACCTGTCGGGCCGGCTGGAACCACATCTCAGACGTTCCAGGAACGTGTTCATGAGATGCTGGAACCACACGCCGAACAGACGGATGCCACCTGCCAGAACCGCCTGAACCACCTGCTGAGCACGCCGGAACCACCTGCTCGACTCACCGGTACCACCTCCCTGACACGCCAAAATCACCTGCTGGGTATGCCAGAACCACTTGGCGGACACTCCGGAATCATCTGCCGGACATGCCGGAACCAGCTCTCAGACACACCAGAACCAAGTGCCGGAGACGCCGGAAGCACCTGCCGAGCATGCCGGAGCCACATGCTCGACTCGCCATAAACACCAGCCGGACACGCCAAAATCACCTGCCGGGTATGCGAGAACCACCTGGAGGACACTACGGAATCACCTGCCGCGCATGCCGGAACCACCTCTCAGACGTGCCGGAAGCACGTGCCGCACACGCCGGAAACACCTACCGGACAGACCGGAACCACCTGCCAAGAACGCCGGAGCCACCTGTTCGACTCGCTGGAACCACCTGCCGGACAGGCCAATATCAACTGCTGGCTATGCCAGAACCACCTGGGGGACAGTCCGGGATCACCTGCCAGCCATGGCGGAACCACCTCTCAGACGTACCAGAACCACCTGCCGGAGAAGCTGGAAACACGTCCTGGACAGACTGGAACCACGTGACTGCCATGCCTGAACCACCTGCCGAGCACGGTGGAACCACCTGCCGGACACGCCAAAATCACCTGTGGGCTACGCCAGAACCACTTGGACGACTCTCCGAAATGACCTGCCGGGCATGTTGGAACCACCTCTCAGACGTGCCAGAAGCACGTGGCGGACAGTCCGGAATCACCTGTTGGGCATACGCAACCACCTCTGAGACGTACCAGAACCACGTGCCGTGCACGCCGGAACCACCTACCGGACAGACCGGAATCAACTCTTGGGCATGCCGGAACCACCAGTCAGATGTGCCAGAAACACGTGGGGGAGACACCGGAAGCACCTGCCGAGCACGTCGCAACCACCTGCTCAACTCGCCTGAACCACCTGCCGGACACGCCAAAATCACCTGCCCGCTACACCAGCACCACTTCGGGGACAAGCCAGAATCACGTGAGGGGCATGCCGGCACAGCCTCTCAGACTGAACCTCGTGCCGGACACCACAGAACCACCTGCCGGACAGACCGGAACCACCTGCCGGACACGCCGGAACCACCGGCTCGACCCGCCGGAACGACCGCTGGACATGCAAAATCACCTGCCGGCTACGCCGGAAACACTTGGCGAACACTCCGGAATCACCTGCCGGGCATGCCGGAACCACCTCTCAGATATGCCAGAACCACGTGCCAATGACCCCGGAAGCACCTGCCGAGCACGCCGGAACCACCTGCTCGACTCGCCAGAACCACCTGCCAGACACGCAAAAATCACCTGCCGGCTACTCCACAACCAGTTGGGGAACACTTCGGAATCACCTGCCGGGCTTGCTGGAACCACCTGCCGGTCATGCCAAAATCACCTGCCAACTACGCCAGTACCACTTGGCGGACACTGTGGAAACACCTGTCGGGCCGGCCGGAACCACATCTCAGACGTGCCAGAACCATGTGCATGAGATGCTGGAACCACACCCCGAACAGACGGAAAACACCTGCCAGACCCGTCTGAACAACCTGCCGAGCACGCCGGAGCCACCTGCTCGACTCGCCGGAACCACCTACCTGACATGCCCAAATCACCAGCCGGGTATGCCAGAACCACTTGGCGGACACTCCGGAATCATCTGCCGGACATGCCGGAACCAGCTCTCAGACACACCAGAACCACGTGCCAGAGACGCCGGAAGCACCTGCCGAGCATGCCGGAGCCACCTGCTCGACTCGCCAGAAACACCTGCCGGACATGCCAAAATCACCTGCCGGGTACGCCAGAACCCCCTGGCGGACACTCCGAAACCACCTGTCGCGCATGCCGGAACCACCTCTCAGACGTGCCGGAAGCACGTGCCGGACACGCCGGATTCACCTGCCGGACAGACCGGAAACACCTGCCGAGCACGCCGGAGCCACCTGTTCGACTCGCTGGAACCACCTGCCGGTCATGCCAAAATCACCTGCCAACTACGCCAGAACCGCTTGGCGGACACTGCGGAAACACCTGTCGGGCCGGCTGGAACCACATCTCAGACGTGCCAGAAACGTGTTCATGAGATGCTGGAACCACACGCCGAACAGACGGATACCACCTGCCAGAACCGCCTGAACCACCTGCTGAGCACGCCGGAACCACCTGCTCGACTCACCGGTACCACGTCCCCGACACGGCAAAATCACCTGCTGGGTATGCCAGAACCACTTGGCGGACACTCCGGAATCATCTGCCAGACATGCCGGAACCAGCTCTCAGACACACCAGAACCAAGTGCCGGAGACGCCGGAAGCACCTGCCGAGCATGCCGGAGCCACATGCTCGACTCGCCAGAAACACCTGCCGGACACGCCAAAATCACCTGCCGGGTATGCCAGAACCACCTGGCGGACACTACGGAATCACCTGCCGCGCATGCCGGAACCACCTCTCAGACGTGCCGGAAGCACGTGCCAGACACGCCGGAAACACCTACCGGACAGACCGGAACCACCTGCCAAGAACGCCGGAGCCACCTGTTCGACTCGCTGGAACCACCTGCCGGGCAGGCCAATATCAACTGCTGGCTATACCAGAACCACCTGGGGGACAGTCCGGGATCACCTGCCAGCCATGGCGGAACCACCTCTCAGACGTACCAGAACCACCTGCCGGAGAAGCTGGAAACACGTCCTGGACAGACTGGAACCACGTGACGGCCATGCCTGAACCACCTGCCGAGCACGGCGGAACCACCTGCCGGACACGCCAAAATCACCTGCGGGCTACGCCAGAACCACTTGGACGACTCTCCGAAATGACCTGCCGGGCATGTTGGAACCACCTCTCAGACGTGCCAGAAGCACGTGGCGGACAGTCCGGAATCACCTGTTGGGCATACGCAACCACCTCTGAGACGTACCAGAACCACGTGCCGTGCACGCCGGAACCACCTACCGGACAGACCGGAATCAACTCTTGGGCATGCCGGAACCACCAGTCAGATGTGCCAGAAACACGTGCCGGAGACGCCGGAAGCACCTGCCGAGCACGTCGCAACCACCTGCTCAACTCGCCTGAACCACCTGCCGGACACGCCAAAATCACCTGCCCGCTACACCAGCACCACTTCGGGGACAAGCCGGAATCACGTGAGGGGCATGCCGGCACAGCCTCTCAGACTGAACCTCGTGCCGGACACCGCAGAACCACCTGCCGGACAGACCGGAACCACCTGCCGGACACGCCGGAACCACCGGCTCGACCCGCCGGAACGACCGCTGGACATGCAAAATCACCTGCCGGCTACGCCGGAAACACTTGGCGATCACTCCGGAATCACCTGCCGGGCATGCCGGAACCACCTCTCAGATATGCCAGAACCACGTGCCAATGACCCCGGAAGCACCTGCCGAGCACGCCGGAACCACCTGCTCGACTCGCCAGAACCACCTTCCAGACACGCAAAAATCACCTGCCGGCTACTCCACAACCAGTTGGGGAACACTTCGGAATCACCTGCCGGGCTTGCTGGAACCACCTGCCGGTCATGCCAAAATCACCTGCCAACTACGCCAGTACCACTTGGCGGACACTGTGGAAACACCTGTCGGGCCGGCCGGAACCACATCTCAGACGTGCCAGAACCATGTGCATGAGATGCTGGAACCACAACCCGAACAGACGGAAAACACCTGCCAGACCCATCTGAACAACCTGCCGAGCACGCCGGAGCCACCTGCTCGACTCGCCGGAACCACCTACCTGACATGCCCAAATCCCCAGCCGGGTATGCCAGAACCACTTGGCGGACACTCCGGAATCATCTGCAGGACATGCCGGAACCAGCTCTCAGACACACCAGAACCACGTGCCAGAGACGCCGGAAGCACCGGCCGAGCATGCCGGAGCCACCTGCTCGACTCGCCAGAAACACCTGCCGGACATGCCAAAATCACCTGCCGGGTACGCCAGAACCCCCTGGCGGACACTCCGAAATCACCTGTCGCGCATGCCGGAACCACCTCTCAGACGTGCCGGAAGCATGTGCCGGACACGCCGGAATCACCTGCCGGACAGACCGGAAACACCTGCCGAGCACGCCGGAGCCACCTGTTCGACTCGCTGGAACCACCTGCCGGACTGGCCAATATCAACTGCTGGCTATGCCAGAACCACCAGGTGGACGGTCCGGAATCACCTGCCAGCCATGGCGGAACCACCTCTCAGACGTACCAGAACCACCTGCCGGAGACGCCGGAAGCACCTGCCAAGCACGTTGGAACCACCTGCTCAACTCGCCTGAACCACCTGCCGGACATGCCAAAATCACCTGCCGACTATGCCAGAACCACTTGGCGAACACTCCGGAATCACTTGCCGGGCATGCAGGAACCACCTCTCAGACACGCCAGAACCCCGTGCCAATGACCCCAGAAGCACCAGCCGAGCACGCCGGAACCACCTGCTCGACTCGCCAGAACCACCTGCCGATCACGCAAAAATCACCTGCCGGCTACGCCACAACCAGTTGGTGAACACTTTGGAATCACCTGCCAGGCTTGCTGGAACCACCTGCCAGTCATGCCAAAATCACCTGCCAACTACGCCAGAACCGCTTGGCGGACACTGCGGAAACACCTGTCGGGCCGGCTGGAACCACATCTCAGACGTGCCAGAAACGTGTTCATGAGATGCTGGAACCACACGCCGAACAGACGGATACCACCTGCCAGAACCGCCTGAACCACCTGCTGAGCACGCCGGAACCACCTGCTCGACTCACCGGTACCACGTCCCCGACACGGCAAAATCACCTGCTGGGTATGCCAGAACCACTTGGCGGACACTCCGGAATCATCTGCCAGACATGCCGGAACCAGCTCTCAGACACACCAGAACCAAGTGCCGGAGACGCCGGAAGCACCTGCCGAGCATGCCGGAGCCACATGCTCGACTCGCCAGAAACACCTGCCGGACACGCCAAAATCACCTGTCGGGTATGCCAGAACCACCTGGCGGACACTACGGAATCACCTGCCGCGCATGCCGGAACCACCTCTCAGACGTGCCGGAAGCACGTACCAGACACGCCGGAAACACCTACCGGACAGACCGGAACCACCTGCCAAGAACGCCGGAGCCACCTGTTCGACTCGCTGGAACCACCTGCCGGGCAGGCCAATATCAACTGCTGGCTATGCCAGAACCACCTGGGGGACAGTCCTGGATCACCTGCCAGCCATGGCGGAACCACCTGTCAGACGTACCAGAACCACCTGCCGGAGAAGCTGGAAACACGTCCTGGACAGACTGGAACCACGTGACGGCCATGCCTGAACCACCTGCTGAGCACGGCGGAACCACCTGCCGGACACGCCAAAATCACCTGCGGGCTACGCCAGAACCACTTGGACGACTCTCCGAAATGACCTGCCGGGCATGTTGGAACCACCTCTCAGACGTGCCAGAAGCACGTGGCGGACAGTCCGGAATCACCTGTTGGGCATACGCAACCACCTCTGACACGTACCAGAACCACGTGCCGTGCACGCCGGAACCACCTACCGGACAGACCGGAATCAACTCTTGGGCATGCCGGAACCACCAGTCAGATGTGCCAGAAACACGTGCCGGAGACGCCGGAAGCACCTGCCGAGCACGTCGCAACCACCTGCTCAACTCGCCTGAACCACCTGCCGGACACGACAAAATCACCTGCCCGCTACACCAGCACCACTTCGGGGACAAGCCGGAATCACGTGAGGGGCATGCCGGCACAGCCTCTCAGACTGAACCTCGTGCCGGACACCGCAGAACCACCTGCCGGACAGACCGGAACCACCTGCCGGACACGCCGGAACCACCAGCTCGACCCGCCGGAACGACCGCTGGACATGCAAAATCACCTGCCGGCTATGCCGGAAACACTTGGCGAACACTCCGGAATCACCTGCCGGGCATGCCGGAACCACCTCTCAGATATGCCAGAACCACGTGCCAATGACCCCGGAAGCACCTGCCGAGCACGCCGGAACCAACTGCTCGACTCGCCAGAAACACCTGTCGGACACGCCAAAACCACCTGCTGGGTACGCCGGAACCTCCTGGCGGACACTCCGAAACCTCCTGCCGCGCATGCCGGAACCACCTCTCAGACGTGCCGGAAGCACGTGCCAGACACGCCGGAAACACCTACCGGACAGACCGGAACCACCTGCCAAGAACGCCGGAGCCACCTGTTCGACTCGCTGGAACCACCTGCCGGACAGGCCAATATCAACTGCTGGCTATGCCAGAACCACCTGGGGGACAGTCCGGGATCACCTGCCAGCCATGGCGGAACCACCTCTCAGACGTACCAGAACCACCGGCCGGAGAATCTCGAAACATGTCCTGGACAGACTGGAACCACGTGACGGCCATGCCTGAACCACCTGCCGAGCACGGCGGAACCACCTGCCGGACACGCCAAAATCACCTGCGGGCTACGCCAGAACCACTTGGACGACTCTCCGAAATGACCTGCCGGGCATGTTGGAACCACCTCTCAGACGTGCCAGAAGCACGTGGCGGACAGTCCGGAATCACCTGTTGGGCATACGCAACCACCTCTGAGACGTACCAGAACCACGTGCCGTGCACGCCGGAACCACCTACCGGACAGACCGGAATCAACTCTTGGGCATGCCGGAACCACCAGTCAAATGTGCCAGAAACACGTGCCGGAGACTCCGGAAGCACCTGCCGAGCACGTCGCAACCACCTGCTCAACTCGCCTGAACCACCTGCCGGACACGCCAACATCACCTGCCAGCTATGCCTGAACCACTTGGCGAACACCATGGAAACACCTGTCGGGCCGGCCGGAACCACCTCTCAGACGTGCCAGAACCATGTGCCTGAGATTTCAGAACCACACCCCGAACAGACCGAAACCACCTGCCAGACCCGCCTGAACCACCTGCCGAGCACGGCGGAACCACCTACTCGACTCACCGGAACCACCTACCTGACACGCCAAAATCACCTGCCGGGTATGCCAGAGCCACTTGGTGGACACTCCGGAATCATCTGCCGGAAATGCCAGAACCAGCTCTCAGACACACCAGAACCACGTGCCGGACACGCCAAAATCACCTGCCGGCTACGCCAGAACCACTTAGCGATCACTCCGGAATCACCTGCCGGGCATGCCGGAACCACCTCTCAAACTTGCCAGAACCATGTTCCGGACACGCCGGTACCACCTGCCGAGTATGCCGTAACCACCTGATCCACTTCCCAGAACCACCTTCTGGACACGCCAGAATCACCTGCCGGCTACGCCAGAACCACTGGGCAGACACTCCGGAATCACATGTCAGGCATTCCGGAACCACGTCTCAGACATGCCAGAACCACATGCCGGAGACTCCGGAATCACCTGCCGGGCATGCCGGAACCACCTCTCAGACGTGCCAGAACCGTGTTCCGGACACGCCGGTACCACCTGCCCAGCTCGCCTGAACCACGTGGTGGACACGCCAAAATCACCTGCCGGCTATGCAAGAACCACTCGGCAGACACTCTGGAATCACATGTCAGGCATTCCGGAACCACCTCTCAGACATGCCAGAACCACATGCCGGAGACTCCGGAATCACCTGCCGGGCATGCCGGAAACACCTCTCAGAGGTGCCAGAACCACATGCCGGACACTCCGGAATCACCTGAAGGGCGTTCCGGAACCATCTCTCAGACGTGCCACAACCACGTGCCGAAGAGACCAGAAGCACCTGCCGAGCTCGCCAGAACCACCTGCTGGACATGCCGGAACCACCTGCCACACAGGCCAAAATCACATGCCGGCTACGCCAAAACCACTTGGTGGACACTCCAGAATCACCTTGCGGGAATGCCGGAACCACGTCATGGACAGACGGCAAACACCTGCCGGACCTGCCGCAACCACCTGCCAAGCACGCCGGAAACACCTGCTCGACTCACCAGAGCCACCTGTCGGACACATCAGAAACACCCGCGGGGTACGCCAGAACCACTTGGAGGACGCTCCAGGATAACCTGCCGGGCATGCCAGAACCACCTCTCTGACGTGCCAGAACCATGTGCCGGACAGGCCTCAACCACCTGCCGAGTATACCGGAACCACCTGATCCACTCCCCAGAACCACCTGCTGGACACGCCAAAATCACCTGCCGGCTACGCCAGAACCACTTGGCGAACACTCCGGAATCACCTGCCGGGCATGCCGGAACCACCTCTCTGACGTGCCAGAACCATGTGCCGGACAGGCCTCAACCACCTGCCGAGTATGCCGGAACCACCTGCTCCACTACCCAGAACCACCTGCTGGAAACGCCAAAATCACCTGCCGGCTACGCCAGAACCACTCGGCAGACACTCCGGAACCACCTCCAGGACAGACCGGAAGCACCTGCCGGACACGCCGGGACCACCTGTTTGACTCGCCAGAACCACCTGCCGGACACGCCAGAATCACCCGCCGGCTACGCCACAACCACTTGTCGGACACTACGGAATCACCTGCCGGGCATGCTGTAACCACCTCTCAGAGGTGCCACAGCCACATGCAGGAGACGGCGGTAGCACCTGCCGAGAATGCCGGAAGTTCCTGATCCACTCCCCAGAACCACCTGCCGGACACGCCAAAATCACCTGCCGGCTACGCCAGAACCACTTGGCGGACACTCCACAATCACCTGCCGGGCATGCCAGCACAACCTCTCCGAAGTGCCAGAAGCACGTGCCGGACAGGCCGGAACCATCTCCCGGACAGACCGGAAACACAGGAAACATTCGCCAGAACCACCTGTTTGACTCACCGGTCCCACCTGCCGGACACGCCAAAATCACCTGCCCGCTACACCAAAACCGCTTGGTGGACAAGCCGGAATCACGTGAAGTGCATGCCGACACAACCTCTCAGAATTGCCAGAACCTCGTGCCGGACACCCCAGAACCACATGCTGGACAGACCGGAACCACCTGCCGGACACGCCGGAACCTCCGGCTCGACTCGGCAGAACCATTGCCGGACATGCAAAATCACCTGCCAGCTACGCCACAACCATTTGGTGAACACTTCGGAATCATCTGCCGGGCTGGCTGGAACCACCTGCCGGTCACGCCAACATCACCTGCCAGCTATGCCAGAACCACTTGGCGAACACCATGGAAACACCTGTCGGGCCAGCCGGAACCACCTCTCAGACGTGCCAGAACCATGTGCCGGACAGGCCTCAACCACCTGCCGAGTATACCGGAACCACCTGATCCACTCCCCAGAACCACCTGCTGGACACGCCAAAATCACCTGCCGGCTACGACAGAACCACTTGGCGAACACTCCGGAATCACCTGCCGGGCATGCCGGAACCACCTCTCAGACTTGCCAGAACCATGTTCCGGACACGCCGGTACCACCTGCCGAGTATGCCGGAACCACCTGATCCACTCCCCAGAACCACCTGCTGGACACGCCAGAATCACTTGCCGGCTACGCCAGAACCACTCGGCAGACACTCCGGAACCACCTGCCGGGCATGCCTGAACCATCTCTCAGACGTGCCAAAACCATCTTCCGGACACGCCGGTACCACCTGCCGAGCTCGCCGGAACCACCTGCTGGACACGCCAAAATCACCTGCCGGCTACGCCAGAACCACTTGGCGAACACTCGGGAATCACCTGCCGGGCATGGCGGAACCACCTCTCAGAGGTGCCAGAACCACATGCCGGACACTCCGGAATAACCTTCCGGGCATGCCGGAACCATCTCTCACATGTGCCAGAACCATGTTCCGGAAACGCCGGTACCACCTGCCGAGCACCCCGGAACCACCTGCTGTACACGCCAAAATCACCTGCTGGCTACGCCGGAACCACGTGGTGGACACTCAGGAATCATCAGCCGGACATGCCAGAACCATCTCTCCGACACACCAGAACCACGTGCCGGACACGCCGGAAGCACCTGCTGAGCATGCCTGAGCCACATGCTCGACTTGCAAAACACACCTGCCAGACACGCCAAAATCACCTGCCGGGTACACCAGAACCACGTGGCGGACACTCCGGAATCACCTGTCGGGCATGCCGGAACCACCTCTCAGACGTGCCAGAACCTCGTGCCGGAGACGCCAGAACCACCTGCCCGACAGACCGGAACCACCTGCCGGACACGCCGAAACCACCGGCTCGACTCGCCGGAACCATTGCCGGACATGCAAAATCACCTGCCGGCTACGCCAGAACCACTCGGCAGACACTCCGGAACCACCTACAGGACAGACCGGAACCACCTGCCGGACACGCCGGGACCACCTGCTTGACTCGCCAGAACCACCTGCCGGACACGCCAGAATCACCAGCCGGCTACGCCACAACCACTTGTCGGACATTCCGGAATAACCTGCCGGGAATGCTGGAACCACCTCTCAGAGGTGCCACAGCCACATGCAGGAGATGGCGGTAGCACCTACCGAGAATGCCGGAAGTTCCTGATCCACTCCCCAGAACCACCTGCCGGACACGTCAAAATCACCTGCCGGGTACGCCACAACCACGTGGCGGACACTCCGGAATCACCTGTCGGGCATGCCGGAACCACCTCTCAGACGTGCCAGAACCTCGTGCCGGACACGCCAGAACCACCTGCCGGACAGACCGGAACCACCTGCCGGACACCCCGGAACCGCCGGCTCGACTCGCCGGAACCACCGCCGGACATGCAAAATCACCTGCCGGCTACGCCAGAACCACTTGGTGAACACTTCGGAATCACCTGCCGGGCTGGCTGGAACCACCTGCCGGTCACGCCAACATCACCTGCCAGCTATGCCAGAACCACTTGGCGAACACCATGGAAACACCTGTCGGGCCGGCCGGAACCACCTCTCAGACGTGCCAGAACCATGTGCCTGAGATGCCGGAACCACACCCCGAACAGACCGAAACCACCTGCCAGACCCGCCTGAACCACCTGCCGAGCACGCCGGAACCACCTACTCGACTCGCCGGAACCACCTACCTGACACGCCAAAATCACCTGCCGGGTATGCCAGAGCCACTTGGTGGACACTCCGGAATCATCTGCCGGACATGCCAGAACCAGCTCTCAGACACACCAGAACCACGTGCCGGACACGCCGGAAGCACCTGCTGAGCATGCCTGAGCCACATGCTCGACTTGCAAGAAACACCTGCCAGACACGCCAAAATCACCAGCCGGGTACGCCAGAACCACGTGGCGGACACTCCGGAATCACCTGTCGGGCATGCCGGAACCACATCTCAGACGTGCCAGAACCTCGTGCCGGACACGCCAGAACCACCTGCCGGACAGACCGGAACCACCTGCCAGACACGCCAGAACCACCGGCTCGACTCGCAGGAACCAACGCCGGACATGCAAAATCACCTGCCGGCTACGCCAGAACCACTTGGTGAACACTCCGGAATCACCTGCCGGGCATGCCGGAACCACCTCTCAGACTTGCCAGAACCATGTTCCGTACACGCCGGTACCACCTGCCGAGTATGCCGGAACCACCTGATCCACTCCCCAGAACCAGCTGCTGGACACGCCAGAATCAGCTGCCGGCTAGGCAAGAGCCACTCGGCAGACACTCCGGAACCACCTCCAGGACAGACCGGAACCACCTTCCGGACACGCCGGGACCACCTGCCGGGCATGCCGGAACCACCTCTCAGAGGTGCCAGAACCACATGCCGGACACTCCGGAATCACCTGCCGGGCGTGCCGGAACCATCTCTCAGACGTGCCACAACCACGTGATGAGGAGACCAGAAGCACCTGCCGAGCTCGCCGGAACCACCTGTTGGACATGCCGGAACCACCTGCCTCACAGGCCAAAATCATATGCCGGCTACGCCAAAACCACTTGGCGGACACTCCAGAATCACCTGCCGGGCATGCCAGCACAACCTCTCCAAAGTGCCAGAAGCACATGCCGGACAGGCCGGAACCATCTCCCGGACAGACCGGAAACACAGGAAACACTCGCCGGAACCACCTGCTTGACTCACGGGTCCCACCTGCCGGACACGACAAAATCACCTGCCCGCTACACCAGAACCACTTGGTGGACAAGCCGGAATCACGTGATGTGCATGCCCACACCACCTCTCAGACGTGCCAGAACCTCGTGCCGGACACCCGAGAATCACCAGCTGGACAGACCGGAACCACCTGCCGGACACGCCGGAGCCACTGGCTCGACTCGACGGAACCATTGCCGAACATGCAAAATCACCTGCCGGCTACGGCAGAACCACTTGGCGAACACTCGGGAATCACCTGCCGGGCATGCCGGAACCACCTCTCAGACTTGCCAGAACCATGTTCCGGACACGCCGGTACCACCTGCCGAGTATGCTGGAACCACCTGATCCACTCCCCAGAACCACCTGCTGGACACGCCAGAATCACCTGCCGGCTACGCCAGAACCACTCGGCAGACACTCCGGAACCACCTGCCCGGCATGCCGGAACCACCTCTCAGAGGTGCCAGAACCACATGCCGGAGACTCAGGAATCACCTGCCGGGCATGCCGGAACCACCTCTCAGAGGTGCCAGAACCACATGCCGGACACTCCGGAATCACCTCCCGGGCTTGCCGGAACCAGCTCTCAGACGTGCCACAACCACGTGCCGAAGAGACCAGAAGCACCTGCCGAGCTCGCCGGAACCACCTGCTAGCCATGCTGGAACCACCTGCCTCACAGGCCAAAATCATATGCTGGCTACGCCAAAACCACTTGGTGGAAACTCCAGAATCAACTTGCGGGCATGCCGGAACCACGTCATGGACAGACGGCAAACACCTGCCGGACCTGCCGGAACCACCTGCCGAGCACGCCGGAACCACCTGCTCGACTCACCAGAGCCACCAGCCCGACACATCAGAAACACCTGCGGGGTACGCCAGAACCACTTGGAGGACTCTCCGTGATCACCTGAGAGGCATGCCGGAACCACCTCTCAGACGTGCCAGAACCATGAGCCGGACACGCCTCAACCACCTGCCGAGTATACCGGAACCACCTGATCCACTCCCCAGAACCACCTGCCGGAGACGCCAAAATCAGCTGCCGGCTACGCCAGAAACACTTGGCGGACACTCCAGGATCACCTGCCGGGCATGCCAGCACAACCTCTCCGAAGTGCCAGAAGCACATGCCGGACAGGCCGGAACCATCTCCCGGACAGACCGGAAACACAGGAAACACTCGCCAGAACCACCTGTTTGACTCACCGGTCCCACCTGCCGGACACGCCAAAATCACCTGCCCGCTACACCAGAACCGCTTGGTGGACAAGCCGGAATCACGTGAAGTGCATGCCGACACAACCTCTCAGACGTGTCAGAACCTCGTGCCGGACACCCCAGACCCACATGCTGGACAGACCGGAACCACCTGCCTGACACGCCGGAACCACCGGCTCGACTCGCCGGAACCATTGCCGGACATGCAAAATCACCTGCCGGCTATGGCAGAACCAGTTGGCGAACACTCGGGAATCACCTGCCGGGCATGGCGGAACCACCTCTCAGACATGCCGGAACCACATGCCAATGACACCGGAAGCACCTGCCGAGCACGCCAGAACCACCTGCTCGACTCGCCAAAACCACCTGCTGGACACGCCAAAATCACATGCCGGCTACGCCACAACCATTTGGTGAACACTTCGGAATCACCTGCCGGGCTGGCTGGAAACACCTGCCGGTCACGCCAACATCACCTGCCAGCTATGCCAGAACCACTTGGCGAACACTATGGAAACACCTGTCGGGCCGGCCGGAACCACCTCTCAGACGTGCCAGAACCATGTGCCTGAGATGCCGGAACCACACCCCGAACAGACCGAAACCACCTGCCAGACCCGCCTGAACCACCTGCCGAGCACGGCGGAACCACCTACTCGACTCGCCGGAACCACCTACCTGACACGCCAAAATCACCTGCCGGGTATGCCAGAGCCACTTGGTGGACACTCCGGAATCATCTGCCGGACATGCCAGAACCAGCTCTCAGACACACCAGAACCACATGCCGGACACGCCGGAAGCCCCTGCTGAGCATGCCTGAGCCACATGCTCGACTTGCCAGAAACACCTGCCAGACACGCCAAAATCACCTGCCGGTTACGCCAGAACCACGTGGCGGACACTCCGGAATCACCTGTCGGGCACGCCGGAACCACCTCTCAGACGTGCCAGAACCTCGTGCCGGACACGCCAGAACCACCTGCCGGACAGCCCGGAACCACCTGCCGGACACCCCGGAACCGCCGGCTCGAATCGCCGGAACCACCGCCGGACATGCAAAATCACCTGCCGGCTACGCCAGAACCACTTGGTGAACACTCCGGAACCACCTGCCGGGCATGCCGGAACCACCTCTCAGAGGTGCCAGAACCACATGCCGGAGACTCAGGAATCACCTGCCGGGCATGCCGGAACCACCTCTCAGAGGTGCCAGAACCACATGCCGGAGACTCAGGAATCACCTGCCGGGCATGCCGGAACCATCTCTCAGAGGTGCCAGAACCACATGCCGGACTCTCCGGGATCACCTGCCAGGCATTCCGGCACCACCTCTCAGACGTGCCAGAACCATGTGCCAGACAGGCCGCAACCACCTGTCGAGTATACCGGAACCACCTGATCCACTCCCCAGAACCACCTGCTTGACACGCCAAAATCACCTGTGGCTACGCCATAACCACTTGGCGAACACTCCGGAATCACCTGCCGGGCATGCCGGAACCATCTCTCAGATGTGCCAGAACCATGTTCCGGACACGCCGGTACCACCTGCCGAGCTCGCCGGAACCACCTGCTGGACACGCCAAAATCACCTGCCGGCTATGCCAGAACCACTCGGCACTCACTCCGGAATCACATGTCAGGCATTCCGGAACCACCTCTCAGAGGTGCCAGAACCACATGTCGGACACTCCGGGATCACCTGCGGGGCATGCCGGAACCACCTCTCAGACGTGGCAGAACCATGTGCCGGACACGCCGCAACCACCAGCCGAGTATGCCGGAACCACCTGCTCGACTCACCAGAGCCACCAGCCGGACACATCAGAAACACCTGCGGGGTACGCCAGAACCACTTGGAGGACTCTCCGTGATCACCTGAGAGGCATGCCGGAACCACCTCTCAGACGTGCCAGAACCATGTGCCGGACACACCGCAACCACCTGCCGAGTATGCCGGAACCACCTGCTCCACTCCCGAGAACCACCTGCTGGACACGCCAAAATCACCTGCCGGCTCCGCCAGAACCACTCGGCAGACACTCCGGAACCACCTCCGGGACAGACCGGAACCTCCTGCCGGACACGCCGGGACCACCTGTTTGACTCGCCAGAACCACCTGCCGGACACGCCAGAATCACCAGCCGGCTACGCCACAACCACTTGTCAGACACTCCGGAATCACCTGCCGGGCATGCTGGAACCACCTCTCAGAGGTGCCACAGCCACATGCAGGTGACGGCGGTAGCACCTGCCGAGAATGCCGGAAGTTCCTGATCCACTCCCCAGAACCACCTGCCGGACCCTCCAAAATGACCTGCCGGCAACGCCAGAACCACTTGGCGGACACTCCAGAATCACATGCCGGGCATGCCAGCACAACCTCTCCGAAGTGCCAGAAGCACGTGCCGGACAGGCCGGAACCATCTCCCGGACAGACCGGAAACACAGGAAACACTCGCCGGAACCACCTGCTTGACTCACCGGTCCCACCTGCCGGACACGACAAAATCACGGGCCCGCTACACCAGAACCACTTGGTGGACAAGCCGGAATCACGTGACGTGCATGCCGACACAATCTCTCAGACGTGCCAGAACCTCGTGCCGGACACCCCAGAACCACCAGCTGGACAGACCGGAACCACCTGCCGGACACGCCGGAACCACCGGCTCGACTCGCCGGAACCATTGCCGGACATGCAAAATCAGCTGCCGGCTACGGCAGAACCACTTGGCGAGCACTCGGGAATCACCTGCCAGGCATGGCGGAACCACATCTCAGACATGCCGGAACCACATGCCAATGACACCGGAAGCACCTGCCGAGCACGCCAGAACCACCTGCTCGACTCGCCAAAACCACCTGCTGGACACGCCAAAATCACCTGCCGGCTACGCCACAACCATTTGGTGAACACTTCGGAATCACCTGCCGGGCTGGCTGGAACCACCTGCCGGTCACGCCAACATCACCTGCCAGCTATGCCAGAACCACTTGGCGAACACCATCGAAACACCTGTCGGGCCGGCCGGAACCACCTCTCAGACGTGCCAGAACCATGTGCCTGAGATGCCGGAACCACACCCCGAACAGACCGAAACCACCTGCCAGACCCGCCTGAACCACCTGCCGAGCACGCCGGAACCACCTACTCGACTCGCCGGAACCACCTACCTGACACGCCAAAATCACCTGCCGGGTACGCCAGAACCACCTGGCGGACTCTCTGAAATCACCTGTCGCGCATGCTGGAACCACCTCTCAGACGTGCCGGAAGCACGTGCCAGACACGCCGGAAACACCTACCGGACAGCCCGGAACCACCTGCCAAGAACGCCGGAGCCACCTGTTCGACTCGCTGGAACCACCTGCCGGACAGGCCAATATCAACTGCTGGCTATGCCAGAACCACCTGGGGGACAGTCCGGGATCACCTGCCAGCCATGGCGGAACCACCTCTCAGACGTACCAGAACCACCTGCCGGAGAAGCTGGAAACACGTCCTGGACAGACTGGAACCACGTGACGGCCATGCCTGAACCACCTGCCGAGCACGGCGGAACCACCTGCCGGACACGCCAAAATCACCTGCGGGCTACGCCAGAACCACTTGGACGACTCTCCGAAATGACCTGCCGGGCATGTTGGAACCACCTCTCAGACGTGCCAGAAGCACGTGGCGGACAGTCCAGAATCACCTGTTGGGCATACGCAACCACCTCTGACACGTACCAGAACCACGTGCCGTGCACGCCGGAATCACCTAACAGACAGACCGGAATCAACTTTTGGGCATGCCGGAACCACCAGTCAGATGTGCCAGAAACACGTGCCGGAGACGCCGGAAGCACCTGCCGAGCACGTCGCAACCACCTGCTCAACTCGCCTGAACCACCTGCCGGACACGCCAAAATCACCTGCCCGCTACACCAGCACCACTTCGGGGACAAGCCGGAATCACGTGAGGGGCATGCCGGCACAGCCTCTCAGACTGAACCTCGTGCCGGACACCACAGAACCACCTGCCGGACAGACCGGAACCAGCTGCCGGACGCGCCGGAACCACCGGCTCGACCCGCCGGAACGACCGCTGGACATGCAAAATCACCTGCCGGCTACGCCGGAAACACTTGGCGAACACTCCGGAATCACCTGCCGGGCATGCCGGAACCACCTCTCAGATATACCAGAACCACGTGCCAATGACCCCAGAAGCACCTGCCGAGCACGCCGGAACCACCTGCTCGACTCGCCAGAACCACCTGCCGGACACGCAAAAATCACCTGCCGGCTACGCCACAACCAGTTGGGGAACACTTCGGAATCACCTGCCGGGCTTGCTGGAACCACCTGCCGGTCATGCCAAAATCACCTGCCAACTACGCCAGTACCACTTGGCGGACACTGTGGAAACACCTGTCGGGCCGGCCAGAACCACATCTCAGACGTGCCAGAACCATGTGCATGAGATGCTGGAACCACACCCCGAACAGACGGAAAACAACTGCCAGACCCGTGTGAACAGCCTGCCGAGCACGCCGGAGCCACCTGCTCGACTCGCCGGAACCACCTACCTGACATGCCCAAATCACCAGCCGGGTATGCCAGAACCACTTGGCGGACACTCCGGAATCATCTGCCGGACATGCCGGAACCAGCTCTCAGACACACCAGAACCACGTGCCGGAGACGCCGGAAGCACCTGCCGAGCATGCCGGAGCCACCTGCTCGACTCGCCAGAAACACCTGCCGGACACGCCAAAATCACCTGCCGGGTACGCCAGAACCACCTGGCGGACACTCCGAAACCACCTGTCGCGCATGCCGGAACCACCTCTCAGACGTGCCGGAAGCACGTGCTGGACACGCCGGAATCACCTACCGGACAGACCGGAACCACCTGCCGAGCACGCCGGAGCCACCTGTTCGACTCGCTGGAACCACCTGCCGGACAGGCCAATATCAACTGCTGGCTATGCCAGAACCACCTGGGGGACGGTCCGGAATCACCTGCCAGCCATGGCGGAACCACCTCTCAGACGTACCAGAACCACCTGCCGGAGAAGCTGGAAACACGTCCTGGACAGTCTGGAACCACCTGCCGGCCAAGCCTGAACCACCTGCCAAGCACAACGGAACAACCTGCCAGACACGCCAAAATCACCTGCGTGTTATGCCAGAACAACTTGGAGGACTCTCTGGGATGACCTGCCGGGCACGCCGGAACCACGTCTCAGACGTGCCAGAACCATGTGGCGGACAGTCCGGAATCACCTGTTGGGCATGCGCAACCACCTCTGAGACGTACCAGAACCACATGCCGTGCATGCTGGAACCACCTACCGGACAGACCGAAATCACCTCTGGGGCATGCCGGAACCACCTGGCAGATGTGCCAGAAACACGTGCCGGAGACGCCGGAAGCACCTCCCAAGCACGTTGGAACCACTTGCTCAACTCGCCTGAACCACCAGCCGGACATGCCAAAATCACCTGCCGACTATGCCAGAACCACTTGGCGAACACTCCGGAATCACTTGCCGGGCATGCAGGAACCACCTCTCACACATGCCAGAACCCCGTGCCAATGACCCCGGAAGCACCAGCCGAGCACGCCAGAAGCACCTGCTCAACTCGCCAGAACCACCTGCCGATCACGCAAAAGTCACCTGCCGGGTACGCCAAAACCAGTTGGGGAACACTTTGGAATCACCTGCCAGGCTTGCTGGAACCACCTGCCAGTCATGCCAAAATCACCTGCCACCTACGCCAGAACCGCTTGGCGGACACTGCGGAATCACCTGTCGGGCCGGCTGGAACCACATCTCAGACGTGCCAGAAACGTGTTCATGAGATGCTGGAACCACACCCCGAACAGACGGATACCACCTGCCAGAACCGCCTGAACCACCTGCTGAGCACGCCGGAACCACCTGCTCGACTCACCGGTACCACCTCCCTGACACTCCAAAATCACCTGCTGGGTATGCCAGAACCACTTGGCGGACACTCCGGAATCATCTGCTGGACATGCCGGAACCAGCTCTCAGACACACCAGAACCAAGTGCCGGAGACGCCGGAAGCACCTGCCGAGCATGCCGGAGCCACCTGCTCGACTCGCCAGAAACACCTGCCAGACACGCCAAAATCACCTGCCGGGTATGCCAGAACCACCTGGCGGACACTACGGAATCACCTGCCGCGCATGCCGGAACCACCTCTCAGACGTGCCGGAAGCACGTGCCAGACACGCCGGAAACACCTACCGGACAGACCGGAACCACCTGCCAAGAAGGCCGGAGCCACCTGTTCGACTCGCTGGAACCACCTGCCGGACAGGCCAATATCAACTGCTGGCTATGCCAGAACCACCTGGGGGACAGTCCGGGATCACCTGCCAGCCATGGCGGAACCACCTCTCAGACGTACCAGAACCACCTGCCGGAGAAGCTGGAAACACGTCCTGGACAGACTGGAACCACGTGACGGCCATGCCTGAACCACCTGCCGAGCACGGCGGAACCACCTGCCGGACACGCCAAAATCACCTGCGGGCTACGCCAGAACCACTTGGACGACTCTCCGAAATGACCTGCCGGGCATGTTGGAACCACCTCTCAGACGTGCCAGAAGCACGTGGCGGACAGTCCGGAATCACCTGTTGGGCATACGCAACCCCCTCTGACACGTACCAGAACCACGTGCCGTGCACGCCGGAACCACCTACCGGACAGACCGGAATCCACTTTTGGGCATGCCGGAACCACCAGTCAGATGTGCCAGAAACACGTGCCAGAGACACCGGAAGCACCTGCCGAGCACGTCGCAACCACCTGCTCAACTCGCCTGAACCACCTGCCGGACACGCCAAAATCACCTGCCCGCTACACCAGCACCACTTCGGGGACAAGCCGGAATCACGTGAGGGGCATGCCGGCACAGCCTCTCAGACTGAACCTCGTGCCGGACACCACAGAACCACCTGCCGGACAGACCGGAACCAGCTGCCGGACGCGCCGGAACCACCGGCTCGACCCGCCGGAACGACCGCTGGACATGCAAAATCACCTGCCGGCTACGCCGGAAACACTTGGCGAACACTCCGGAATCACCTGCCGGGCATGCCGGAACCACCTCTCAGATATACCAGAACCACGTGCCAATGACCCCAGAAGCACCTGCCGAGCACGCCGGAACCACCTGCTCGACTCGCCAGAACCACCTGCCGGACACGCAAAAATCACCTGCCGGCTACGCCACAACCAGTTGGGGAACACTTTGGAATCACCTGCCGGGCTTGCTGGAACCACCTGCCGGTCATGCCAAAATCACCTGCCAACTACGCCAGTACCACTTGGCGGACACTGTGGAAACACCTGTCGGGCCGGCCAGAACCACATCTCAGACGTGCCAGAACCATGTGCATGAGATGCTGGAACCACACCCCGAACAGACGGAAAACAACTGCCAGACCCGTGTGAACAGCCTGCCGAGCACGCCGGAGCCACCTGCTCGACTCGCCGGAACCACCTACCTGACATGCCCAAATCACCAGCCGGGTATGCCAGAACCACTTGGCGGACACTCCGGAATCATCTGCCGGACATGCCGGAACCAGCTCTCAGACAAACCAGAACCACGTGCCGGAGACGCCGGAAGCACCTGCCGAGCATGCCGGAGCCACCTGCTCGACTCGCCAGAAACACCTGCCGGACACGCCAAAATCACCTGCCGGGTACGCCAGAACCACCTGGCGGACACTCCGAAACCACCTGTCGCGCATGCCGGAACCACCTCTCAGACGTGCCGGAAGCACGTGCCGGACACGCCGGAATCACCTACCGGACAGACCGGAACCACCTGCCGAGCACGCCGGAGCCACCTTTTCGACTCGCTGGAACACCCTGCCGGACAGGCCAATATCAACTGCTGGCTATGCCAGAACCACCTGGGGGACGGTCCGGAATCACCTGCCAGCCATGGCGGAACCACCTCTCAGACGTACCAGAACCACCTGCCGGAGAAGCTGGAAACACGTCCTGGACAGTCTGGAACCACCTGCCGGCCAAGCCTGAACCACCTGCCAAGCACAACGGAACAACCTGCCAGACACGCCAAAATCACCTGCGTGTTATGCCAGAACCACTTGGAGGACTCTCTGGGATGACCTGCCGGGCACGCCGGAACCACGTCTCAGACGTGCCAGAACCATGTGGCGGACAGTCCGGAATCACCTGTCGGGCATGCGCAACCACCTCTGAAACGTACCAGAACCACATGCCGTGCAGGCTGGAACCACCTACCGGACAGACCGGAATCACCTTTCGGGCATGCCG
>NW_027228315.1:0-24499 GCF_037783145.1 Equus przewalskii
AATCACCTGCCGGGCATGCCGGAACCACCTCTCAGATATGACAGTACCACGTGCCAATGACCCCGGAAGCACCTGCCGAGCACGCCGCAACCACCTGCTCGACTCGCCAGAACCACCTGCCGGACACGCAAAAATCACCTGCCGGCTACGCCACAACCAGTTGGGGAACACTTCGGAATCACCTGCCGGGCTTGCTGGAACCACCTGCCGGTCATGCCAAAATCACCTGCCAACTACGCCAGTACCACTTGGCGGACACTGTGGAAACACCTGTCGGGCCGGCCGGAACCACATCTCAGACGTGCCAGAAACGTGTTCATGAGATGCTGGAACCACACCCCGAACAGACGGAAAACACCTGCCAGACCCGTCTGAACAACCTGCCGAGCACGCCGGAGCCACCTTCTCGACTCGCCGGAACCACCTACCTGACATGCCCAAATCACCAGCCAGGTATGCCAGAACCACTTGCCGGACACTCCGGAATCATCTGCCGGACATGCCGGAACCAGCTCTCAGACACACCAGAACCACGTGCCGGAGACGCCGGAAGCACCTGCCGAGCATGCCGGAGCCACCTGCTCGACTCGCCAGGAACACCTACCGGACACGCCAAAATCACCTGCCGGGTACGCCAGAACCACCTGGCGGACACTCCGAAACCACCTGTCGCGCATGCCGGAACCACCTCTCAGACGTGCCGGAAGCACGTGCCGGACACGCCGGAATCACCTACCGGACAGACCGGAACCACCTGCCGAGCACGCCGGAGCCACCTGTTCAACTCGCTGGAACCACCTGCCGGACAGGCCAATATCAACTGCTGGCTATGCCAGAACCACCTGGGGGACGGTCCGGAATCACCTGCCAGCCATGGCGGAACCACCTCTCAGACGTACCAGAACCACCTGCCGGAGAAGCTGGAAACACGTCCTGGACAGTCTGGAACCACCTGCCGGCCATGACTGAACCACCTGCCAAGCACAACGGAACAACCTGCCAGACACGCCAAAATCACCTGCGTGTTATGCCAGAACCACTTGGAGGACTCTCTGGGATGACCTGCCGGGCATGCCGGAACCACCTCTCAGACGTGCCAGAACCATGTGGCGGACAGTCCGGAATCACCTGTTGGGCATGCGCAACCACCTCTGAGACGTACCAGAACCACATGCCGTGCAGGCTGGAACCACCTACCGGACAGACCGGAATCACCTTTCGGGCATGCCGGAACCACCTGTCAGATGTGCCAGAAACACGTGCCGGAGACGCCGGAAGCACCTGCCAAGAACGTTGGAACCACCTGCTCAACTCGCCTGAACCACCTGCCGGACATGCCAAAATCACCTGCCGACTATGCCAGAACCACTTGGCGAACACTCCGGAATCACTTGCCGGGCATGCAGGAACCACCTCTCAGACATGCCAGAACCCCGTGCCAATGACCCCGGAAGCACCAGCCGAGCACGCTGGAACCACCTGCTCGACTCTCCAGAACCACCTGCCGATCACGCAAAAATCACCTGCCGGCTACGCCACAACCAGTTGGTGAACACTTTGGAATCACCTGCCAGGCTTGCTGGAACCACCTGCCAGTCATGCCAAAATCACCTGCCAACTACGCCAGAACCGCTTGGCGGACACTGCGGAAACACCTGTCGGGCCGGCTGGAACCACATCTCAGACGTGCCAGAAACGTGTTCATGAGATGCTGGAACCACACCGCGAACAGACGGATACCACCTGCCAGAACCGCCTGAACCACCTGCTGAGCACGCCGGAACCACCTGCTCGACTCACCGGTACCACCTCCCTGACACGCCAAAATCACCTGCTGGGTATGCCAGAACCACTTGGCGGACACTCCGGAATCATCTGCCGGACATGCCGGAACCAGCTCTCAGACACACCAGAACCACGTGCCGGAGACGCCGGAAGCACCTGCCGAGCATGCCGGAGCCACCTGCTCGACTCGCCAGAAACACCTGCCGGACACGCCAAAATCACCTGCCGGGTACGCCAGAGCCACCTGGCGGACACTACGGAATCACATGCCGCGCATGCCGGAGCCACCTCTCAGACGTGCCGGAAGCACGTGCCAGACACGCCGGAAACACCTACCGGACAGACCGGAACCACCTGCCAAGAACGCCGGAGCCACCTGTTCGACTAGCTGGAACCACCTGCCGGACAGGCCAATATCAACTGCTGGCTATGCCAGAACCACCTGGGGGACAGTCCGGGATCACCTGCCAGCCATGGCGGAACCACCTCTCAGACGTACCAGAACCACCTGCCGGAGAAGCTGGAAACACGTCCTGGACAGACTGGAACCACGTGACGGCCATGCCTGAACCACCTGCCGAGCACGGCGGAACCACCTGCCGGACACGCCAAAATCACCTGTGGGCTACGCCAGAACCACTTGGACGACTCTCCGAAATGACCTGCCGGGCATGTTGGAACCACCTCTCAGACGTGCCAGAAGCACGTGGCGGACAGTCCGGAATCACCTGTTGGGCATACGCAACCACCTCTGAGACGTACCAGAACCACGTGCCGTGCACGCCGGAACCACCTACCGGACAGACCGGAATCAACTTTTGGGCATGCCGGAACCACCAGTCAGATGTGCCAGAAACACGTGCCTGAGACGCCGGAAGCACCTGCCGAGCACGTCGCAACCACCTGCTCAACTCGCCTGAACCACCTGCCGGACACGCCAAAATCACCTGCCCGCTACACCAGCACCAATTCGGGGACAATCCGGAATCACATGAGGGGCATGCCGGCACAGCCTCTCAGACTGAACCTCGTGCCGGACACCACAGAACCACCTGCCGGACAGACCGGAACCACCTGCCGGACACGCCGGAACCACCGGCTCGACCCGCCGGAACGACCGCTGGACATGCAAAATCACCTGCCGGCTACGCCGGAAACACTTGGCGAACACTCCGGAATCACCTGCCGGGCATGCCGGAACCACCTCTCAGACATGCCAGAACCCCGTGCCAATGACCCCGGAAGCACCAGCCGAGCACGCCGGAACCACCTGCTCGACTCGCCAGAAACACCTGCCGATCACGCAAAAATCACCTGCCGGCTACGCCACAACCAGTTGGTGAAAACTTTGGAATCACCTGCCAGGCTTGCTGGAACCACCTGCCAGTCATGCCAAAATCACCTGCCAACTACGCCAGAACCGCTTGGCGGACACTGCGGAAACACCTGTCGGGCCGGCTGGAACCACATCTCAGACGTGCCAGAAACGTGTTCATGAGATGCTGGAACCACACCCCGAACAGACAGATACCACCTGCCAGAACCGCCTGAACCACCTGCTGAGCACGCCGGAACCACCTGCTCGACTCACCGGTACCACCTCCCTGACACGCCAAAATCACCTGCTGGGTATGCCAGAACCACTTGGCGGACACTCCGGAATCATCTGCCGGACATGCCGGAACCAGCTCTCAGACACACCAGAACCAAGTGCCGGAGACGCCGGAAGCACCTGCCGAGCATGCCGGAGCCACCTGCTTGAATCGCCAGGAACACCTGCCGGACACGCCAAAATCACCTGCCCGGTACGCCAGAACCACCTGGCGGACACTACGGAATCACCTGCCGCGCATGCCGGAACCACCTCTCAGACGTGCCGGAAGCACGTGCCAGACACGCCGGAAACACCTACCGGACAGACCGGAACCAACTGCCAAGAACGCCGGAGCCACCTGTTCGACTCGCTGGAACCACCTGCCGGACAGGCCAATATCAACTGCTGGCTATGCCAGAACCACCTGGGGGACAGTCCGGGATCACCTGCCAGCCATGGCGGAACCACCTCTCAGACGTACCAGAACCTCCTGCCGGAGAAGCTGGAAACACGTCCTGGACAGACTGGAACCACGTGACGGCCATGCCTGAACCACCTGCCGAGCACGGCGGAACCAACTGCCGGACACGCCAAAATCACCTGCGGGCTACGCCAGAACCACTTGGACGACTCTCCGAAATGACCTGCCAGGCATGTTGGAACCACCTCTGACGTGCCAGAAGCACGTGGCGGACAGTCCGGAATTACCTGTTGGGCATACGCAACCACCTCTGAGACGTACCAGAACCACGTGCCGTGGACGCCAGAACCACATACCGGACAGACCGGAATCAACTTTTGGGCATTCCGGAACCACCAGTCAGATGTGCCAGAAACACGTGCCGGAGACGCCGGAAGCACCTGCCGAGCACGTCGCAACCACCTGCTCAACTTGCCTGAACCACCTGCCGGACACGCCAAAATCACCTGCCCGCTACACCAGCACCACTTCGGGGACAAGCCGGAATCACGTGGGGGCATGCCGGCACAGCCTCTCAGACTGAACCTCGTGCCGGACACCACAGAACCACCTGCCGGACAGACCGGAACCACCTGCCGGACACGCCGGAACCACCGGCTCGACCCGCCGGAACGACCGCTGGACATGCAAAATCACCTGCCGGCTACGCTGGAAACACTTGGCGAACACTCCGGAATCACCTGCCGGTCATGCCGGAACCACCTCTCAGATATGCCAGAACCACGTGCCAATGACCCCGGAAGCACCTGCCGAGCACGCCGGAACCACCTGCTCGACTCGCCAGAACCACCTGCCGGACACGCAAAAATCACCTGCCGGCTACGCCACAACCAGTTGGGGAACACTTCGGAATCACCTGCCGGGCTTGCTGGAACCACCTGCCGGTCATGCCAAAATCACCTGCCAACTACGCCAGTACCACTTGGCGGACACTGTGGAAACACCTGTCGGGCCGGCCGGAACCACATCTCAGACGTGCCAGAACCATGTGCATGAGATGCTGGAACCACACCCCGAACAGACGGAAAACACCTGCCAGACCCGTCTGAACAACCTGCCGAGCACGCCGGAGCCACCTGCTCGACTCGCCGGAACCACCTACCTGACATGCCCAAATCACCAGCCGGGTATGCCAGAACCACTAGGCGGACACTCCGGAATCATCTGCCGGACATGCCGGAACCAGCTCTCAGACACACCAGAACCACGTGCCGGAGACGCCGGAAGCACCTGCCGAGCATGCCGGAGCCACCTGCTCGACTCGCCAGAAACACCTGCCGGACACGCCAAAATCACCTGCCGGGTACGCCAGAACCACCTGGCGGACACTCCGAAACCACCTGTCGCGCATGCCGGAACCACCTCTCAGACGTGCCGGAAGCACGTGCCGGACACGCCGGAATCACCTACCGGACAGACCGGAACCACCTGCCGAGCACGCCGGAGCCACCTGTTCAACTCGCTGGAACCACCTGCCGGACAGGCCAATATCAACTGCTGGCTATGCCAGAACCACCTGGGGGACAGTCCGGAATCACCTGCCAGCCATGGCGGAACCACCTCTCAGACGTACCAGAACCACCTGCCGGAGAACCTGGAAACACGTCCTGGACAGTCTGGAACCACCTGCCAGCCAAGCCTGAACCACCTGCCAAGCACAACGGAACAACCTGCCAGACACGCCAAAATCACCTGCGTGTTATGCCAGAACCACTTGGAGGACTCTCTGGGATGACCTGCCGGGCATGCCGGAACCACCTCTCAGACGTGCCAGAACCATGTGGCGGACAGTCCGGAATCACCTGTTGGGCATGCGCAACCACCTCTGAGACGTACCAGAACCACATGCCATGCAGGCTGGAACCACCTACCGGACAGACCGGAATCACCTTTCGGGCATGCCGGAACCACCTGTCAGATGTGCCAGAAACACGTGCCGGAGACGCCGGAAGCACCTGCCAAGCACGTTGGAACCACCTGCTCAACTCGCCTGAACCACCTGCCGGACATGCCAAAATCACCTGCCGACTATGCCAGAACCACTTGGCGAACACTCCGGAATCACTTGCCGGGCATGCAGGAACCACCTCTCAGACATGCCAGAACCCCGTGCCAATGACCCCGGAAGCACCAGCCGAGCACGCCGGAACCACCTGCTCGACTCGCCAGAACCACCTGCCGATCACGCAAAAATCACCTGCCGGCTACGCCACAACCAGTTGGTGAACACTTTGGAATCACCTGCCAGGCTTGCTGGAACCACCTGCCAGTCATGCCAAAATCACCTGCCAACTACGCCAGAACCGCTTGGCGGACACTGCGGAAACACCTGTCGGGCCGGCTGGAACCACATCTCAGACGTGCCAGAAACGTGTTCATGAGATGCTGGAACCACACCCCGAACAGACGGATACCACCTGCCAGAACCGCCTGAACCACCTGCTGAGCACGCCGGAACCACCTGCTCGACTCACCGGTACCACCTCCCTGACACGCCAAAATCACCTGCTGGGTATGCCAGAACCACTTGGCGGACACTCCGGAATCATCTGCCGGACATGCCAGAACCAGCTCTCAGACACACCAGAACCAAGTGCCGGAGACGCCGGAAGCACCTGCCGAGCATGCCGGAGCCACCTGCTTGAATCGCCAGAAACACCTGCCGGACACGCCAAAATCACCTGCCCGGTACGCCAGAACCACCTGGCGGACACTACGGAATCACCTGCCGCGCATGCCGGAACCACCTCTCAGACATGCCGGAAGCACGTGCCAGACACGCCGGAAACACCTACCGGACAGACCGGAACCACCTGCCAAGAACGCCGGAGCCACATGTTCGACTCGCTGGAACCACCTGCCGGACAGGCCAATATCAACTGCTGGCTATGCCAGAACCACCTGGGGGACAGTCCGGGATCACCTGCCAGCCATGGCGGAACCACCTCTCAGACGTACCAGAACCTCCTGCCGGAGAAGCTGGAAACACGTCCTGGACAGACTGGAACCACGTGACGGCCATGCCTGAACCACCTGCCGAGCACGGCGGAACCACCTGCTGGACACGCCAAAATCACCTGCGGGCTACGCCAGAACCACTTGGACGACTCTCCGAAATGACCTGCCAGGCATGTTGGAACCACCTCTGACGTGCCAGAAGCACGTGGCGGACAGTCCGGAATTACCTGTTGGGCATACGCAACCACCTCTGAGACGTACCAGAACCACGTGCCGTGGACGCCAGAACCACATACCGGACAGACCGGAATCAACTTTTGGGCATTCCGGAACCACCAGTCAGATGTGCCAGAAACACGTGCCGGAGACGCCGGAAGCACCTGCCGAGCACGTCGCAACCACCTGCTCAACTCGCCTGAACCACCTGCCGGACACGCCAAAATCACCTGCCCGCTACACCAGCACCACTTCGGGGACAAGCCGGAATCACGTGGGGGCATGCCGGCACAGCCTCTCAGACTGAACCTCGTGCCGGACACCACAGAACCACCTGCCGGACAGACCGGAACCACCTGCCGGACACGCCGGAACCACCGGCTCGACCCGCCGGAACAACCGCTGGACATGCCAAATCACCTGCCGGCTACGCCGGAAACACTTGGCGAACACTCCGGAATCACCTGCCGGGCATGCCGGAACCACCTCTCAGATATGCCAGAACCACGTGCCAATGACCCCAGAAGCACCTGCCGAGCACGCCGGAACCACCTGCTCGACTCGCCAGAACCACCTGCCGGACACGCAAAAATCACCTGCCGGCTACGCCACAACCAGTTGGGGAACACTTCGGAATCACCTGCCGGGCTTGCTGGAACCACCTGCCGGTCATGCCAAAATCACCTGCCAACTACGCCAGTACCACTTGGCGGACACTGTGGAAACACCTGTCGCGCCGGCCGGAACCACATCTCAGACGTTCCAGAACCATGTGCATGAGATGCTGGAACCACACCCCGAACAGACGGAAAACACCTGCCAGACCCGTCTGAACAACCTGCCGATCACGCCGGAGCCACCTGCTCGACTCGCCGGAACCACCCACCTGACATGCCCAAATCACCAGCCGGTTATGCCAGAACCACTTGGCGGACAATCCGGAATCATCTGCCGGACATGCCGGAACCAGCTCTCAGACACACCAGAACCACGTGCCGGAGACGCCGGAAGCACCTGCTGAGCATGCCGGAGCCACCTGCTCGACTCGCCAGAAACACCTGCCGGACACGCCAAAATCACCTGCCGGGTACGCCAGAACCACCTGGCGGACACTCCGAAACCACCTGTCGCGCATGCCGGAACCACCTCTCAGACGTGCCGGAGACACGTGCCGGACACGCCGGAATCACCTACCGGACAGACCGGAACCACCTGCCGAGCACGCCGGAGCCACCTGTTCGACTCGCTGGAACCACCTGCCGGACAGGCCAATATCAACTTCTGGCTATGCCAGAACCACCTGGGGGACGGTCCGGAATCACCTGCCAGCCATGGCGGAACCACCTCTCAGACGTACCAGAACCACCTGCCGGAGAACCTGGAAACACGTCCTGGACAGTCTGGAACCACCTGCCGGCCAAGCCTGAACCACCTGCCAAGCACAACGGAACAACCTGCCAGACACGCCAAAATCACCTGCGTGTTATGCCAGAACCACTTGGAGGACTCTCTGGGATGACCTGCCGGGCATGCCGGAACCACCTCTCAGACGTGCCAGAACCATGTGGCGGACAGTCCGGAATCACCTGTTGGGCATGCGCAACCACCTCTGAGACGTACCAGAACCACATGCCGTGCAGGCTGGAACCACCTACCGGACAGACCGGAATCACCTTTCGGGCATTCCGGAACCACCTGTCAGATGTGCCAGAAACACGTGCCGGAGACGCCGGAAGCACCTGCCAAGCACGTTGGAACCACCTGCTCAACTCTCCTGAACCACCTGCCGGACATGCCAAAATCACCTGCCGACTATGCCAGAACCACCTGGCGGACACTCCGAAACCACCTGTCGCGCATGCCGGAACCACCTCTCAGACGTGCCGGAAGCACGTGCCGGACACGCCGGAATCACCTACCGGACAGACCGGAACCACCTGCCGAGCACGCCGGAGCCACCTGTTCGACTCGCTGGAACCACCTGCCGGACAGGCCAATATCAACTGCTGGCTATGCCAGAACCACCTGGGGGACGGTCCGGAATCACCTGCCAGCCATGGCGGAACCACCTCTCAGACGTACCAGAACAACCTGCCGGAGAAGCTGGAAACACGTCCTGGACAGTCTGGAACCACCTGCCGGCCATGACTGAACCACCTGCCAAGCACAACGGAACAACCTGCCAGACACGCCAAAATCACCTGCGTGTTATGCCAGAACCACTTGGAGGACTCTCTGGGATGACCTGCCGGGCATGCCGGAACCACCTCTCAGACGTGCCAGAACCATGTGGCGGACAGTCCGGAATCACCTGTTGGGCATGCGCAACCACCTCTGAGACGTACCAGAACCACATGCCGTGCAGGCTGGAACCACCTACCGGACAGACCGGAATCACCTTTCGGGCATGCCGGAACCACCTGTCAGATGTGCCAGAAACACGTGCCGGAGACGCCGGAAGCACCTGCCAAGAACGTTGGAACCACCTGCTCAACTCGCCTGAACCACCTGCCGGACATGCCAAAATCACCTGCCGACTATGCCAGAACCACTTGGCGAACACTCCGGAATCACTTGCCGGGCATGCAGGAACCACCTCTCAGACATGCCAGAACCCCGTGCCAATGACCCCGGAAGCACCAGCCGAGCACGCCGGAACCACCTGCTCGACTCTCCAGAACCACCTGCCGATCACGCAAAAATCACCTGCCGGCTACGCCACAACCAGTTGGTGAACACTTTGGAATCACCTGCCAGGCTTGCTGGAACCACCTGCCAGTCATGCCAAAATCACCTGCCAACTACGCCAGAACCGCTTGGCGGACACTGCGGAAACACCTGTCGGGCCGGCTGGAACCACATCTCAGACGTGCCAGAAACGTGTTCATGAGATGCTGGAACCACACCGCGAACAGACGGATACCACCTGCCAGAACCGCCTGAACCACCTGCTGAGCACGCCGGAACCACCTGCTCGACTCACCGGTACCACCTCCCTGACACGCCAAAATCACCAGCCAGGTATGCCAGAACCACTTGGCGGACACTCCGGAATCATCTGCCGGACATGCCGGAACCAGCTCTCAGACACACCAGAACCACGTGCCGGAGACGCCGGAAGCACCTGCCGAGCATGCCGGAGCCACCTGCTCGACTCGCCAGAAACACCTGCCGGACACGCCAAAATCACCTGCCGGGTACGCCAGAGCCACCTGGCGGACACTACGGAATCACATGCCGCGCATGCCGGAGCCACCTCTCAGACGTGCCGGAAGCACGTGCCAGACACGCCGGAAACACCTACCGGACAGACCGGAACCACCTGCCAAGAACGCCGGAGCCACCTGTTCGACTCGCTGGAACCACCTGCCGGACAGGCCAATATCAACTGCTGGCTATGCCAGAACCACCTGGGGGACAGTCCGGGATCACCTGCCAGCCATGGCGGAACCACCTCTCAGACGTACCAGAACCACCTGCCGGAGAAGCTGGAAACACGTCCTGGACAGACTGGAACCACGTGACGGCCATGCCTGAACCACCTGCCGAGCACGGCGGAACCACCTGCCGGACACGCCAAAATCACCTGTGGGCTACGCCAGAACCACTTGGACGACTCTCCGAAATGACCTGCCGGGCATGTTGGAACCACCTCTCAGACGTGCCAGAAGCACGTGGCGGACAGTCCGGAATCACCTGTTGGGCATACGCAACCACCTCTGAGACGTACCAGAACCACGTGCCGTGCACGCCGGAACCACCTACCGGACAGACCGGAATCAACTTTTGGGCATGCCGGAACCACCAGTCAGATGTGCCAGAAACACGTGCCGGAGACGCCGGAAGCACCTGCCGAGCACGTCGCAACCACCTGCTCAACTCGCCTGAACCACCTGCCGGACACGCCAAAATCACCTGCCCGCTACACCAGCACCAATTCGGGGACAATCCGGAATCACATGAGGGGCATGCCGGCACAGCCTCTCAGACTGAACCTCGTGCCGGACACCACAGAACCACCTGCCGGACAGACCGGAACCACCTGCCGGACACGCCGGAACCACCGGCTCGACCCGCCGGAACGACCGCTGGACATGCAAAATCACCTGCCGGCTACGCCGGAAACACTTGGCGAACACTCCGGAATCACCTGCCGGGCATGCCGGAACCACCTCTCAGATATGCCAGAACCACGTGCCAATGACCCCGGAAGCACCTGCCGGGCACGCCGGAACCACCTGCTCGACTCGCCAGAACCACCTGCCGGACACGCAAAAATCACCTGCCGGCTACGCCACAACCAGTTGGGGAACACTTCGGAATCACCTGCCGGGCTTGCTGGAACCACCTGCCGGTCATGCCAAAATCACCTGCCAACTACGCCAGTACCACTTGGCGGACACTGTGGAAACACCTGTCGGGCCGGCCGGAACCACATCTCAGACGTGCCAGAACCATGTGCATGAGATGCTGGAATCACACCCCGAACAGACGGAAAACACCTGCCAGACCCGTCTGAACAACCTGCCGAGCACGCCGGAGCCACCTGCTCGACTCGCCGGAACCACCTACCTGACATGCCCAAATCACCAGCCGGGTATGCCAGAACCACTTGGCGGACACTCCAGAATCATCTGCCGGACATGCCGGAACCAGATCTCAGACACACCAGAACCACGTGCCGGAGACGCCGGAAGCACCTGCCGAGCATGCCGGAGCCACCTGCTCGACTCGCCAGAAACACCTGCCGGACACGCCAAAATCACCTGCCGGGTATGCCAGAACCACCTGGCGGACACTCCGAAACCACCTGTCGCGCATGCCGGAACCACCTCTCAGACGTGCCGGAAGCACGTGCCGGACACGCCGGAATCACCTACCGGACAGACCGGAACCACCTGCCGAGCACGCCGGAGCCACCTGTTCGACTCGCTGGAACCACCTGCCGGACAGGCCAATATCAACTGCTGGCTATGCCAGAACCACCTGGGGGACGGTCCGGAATCACCTGCCAGCCATGGCGGAACCACCTCTCAGACGTACCAGAACCACCTGCCGGAGAAGCTGGAAACACGTCCTGGACAGTCTGGAACCACCTGCCGGCCAAGCCTGAACCACCTGCCAAGCACAACGGAACAACCTGCCAGACACGCCAAAATCACCTGCGTGTTATGCCAGAACCACTTGGAGGACTCTCTGGGATGACCTGCCGGGCATGCCGGAACCACCTCTCAGACGTGCCAGAACCATGTGGCGGACAGTCCGGAATCACCTGTTGGGCATGCGCAACCACCTCTGAGACGTACCAGAACCACATGCCGTGCAGGCTGGAACCACCTACCGGACAGACCGGAATCACCTTTCGGGCATGCCGGAACCACCTGTTAGATGTGCCAGAAACACGTGCCGGAGACGCCGGAAGCACCTGCCAAGCACGTTGGAACCACCTGCTCAACTCGCCTGAACCACCTGCCGGACATGCCAAAATCACCTGCCGACTATGCCAGAACCACTTGGCAACACTCCGGAATCACTTGCCGGGCATGCAGGAACCACCTCTCAGACATGCCAGAACCCCATGCCAATGACCCCGGAAGCACCAGCCGAGCACGCCGGAACCACCTGCTCGACTCGCCAGAACCACCTGCCGATCACGCAAAAATCACCTGCCGGCTACGCCACAACCAGTTGGTGAACACTTTGGAATCACCTGCCAGGCTTGCTGGAACCACCTGCCAGTCATGCCAAAATCACCTGCCAACTACGCCAGAACCGCTTGGCGGACACTGCGGAAACACCTGTCGGGCCGGCTGGAACCACATCTCAGACGTGCCAGAAACGTGTTCATGAGATGCTGGAACCACACCGCGAACAGACGGATACCACCTGCCAGAACCGCCTGAACCACCTGCTGAGCACGCCGGAACCACCTGCTCGACTCACCGGTACCACCTCCCTGACACGCCAAAATCACCTGCTGGGTATGCCAGAACCACTTGGCGGACACTCCGGAATCATCTGCCGGACATGCCGGAACCAGCTCTCAGACACACCAGAACCACGTGCCAGAGACGCCGGAAGCACCTGCCGAGCATGCCGGAGCCACCTGCTCGACTCGCCAGAAACACCTGCCGGACACGCCAAAATCACCTGCCGGGTATGCCAGAACCACCTGGCGGACACTCCGAAATCACCTGTCGCGCATGCCGGAACCACCTCTCAGACGTGCCGGAAGCACGTGCCAGACACGCCGGAAACACCTACCGGACAGACCGGAACCACCTGCCGAGAACGCCGGAGCCACCTGTTCGACTCGCTGGAACCACCTGCCGGACAGGCCAATATCAACTGCTGGCTATGCCAGAACCATCTGGGGGACAGTCCGGGATCACCTGCCAGCCATGGCGGAACCACCTCTCAGACGTACCAGAACCACCTGCCGGGGAAGCTGGAAACACGTCCTGGACAGACTGGAACAACGCGACGGCCATGCCTGAACCACCTGCCGAGCACGGCGGAACCACCTGCCGGACACGCCAAAATCACCTGCGGGCTATGCCAGAACCACTTTGACGACTTTCCGAAATGACCTGCCTGGCATGTTGGAACCACCTCTCAGACGTGCCAGAAGCACGTGGCGGACAGTCCGGAATCACCTGTTGGGCATACGCAACCACCTCTGAGACGTACCAGAACCACGTGCCGTGCACGCCGGAACCACCTACCCGACAGACCGGAATCAACTCTTGGGCATGCCGGAACCACCAGTCAGATGTGCCAGAAACACGTGCCGGAGACGACGGAAGCACCTGCCGAGCACGTCGCAACCACCTGCTCAACTCGCCTGAACCACCTGCCGGACACGCCAAAATCACCTGCCCGCTACACCAGCACCACTTCGGGGACAGGCCGGAATCACGTGAGGGGCATGCCGGCACAGCCTCTCAGACTGAACCTCGTGCCGGACACCACAGAACCACCAGCCGGACAGACCGGAACGACCTGCCGGACACGCCGGAACCACCGGCTCGACCCGCCGGAACGACCGCTGGACATGCAAAATCACCAGCCGGCTACGCCGGAAACACTTGGCGAACACTCCGGAAGCACCTGCCGAGCACGCCGGAACCACCTGCTCGACTCGCCAGAACCACCTGCCGGACACGCAAAAATTACCTGCCAGCTACGCCACAACCAGTTGGGGAACACTTCGGAATCACCTGCCGGGCTTGCTGGAACCACCTGCCGGTCATGCCAAAATCACCTGCCAACTACGCCAGTACCACTTGGCGGACACTGTGGAAACACCTGTCGGGCCGGCCGGAACCACATCTCAGACGTGCCAGAACCATGTGCATGAGATGCTGGAACCACACCCCGAACAGACGGAAAACACCTGCCAGACCCGTCTGAACAACCTGCCGAGCACGCCGGAGCCACCTGCTCGACTCGCCGGAACCACCTACCTGACATGCCCAAATCACCAGCCGGGTATGCCAGAACCACTTGGCGGACACTCCGGAATCATCTGCCGGACATGCCGGAACCAGCTCTCAGACACACCAGAACCACGTGCCGGAGACGCCGGAAGCACCTGCCGAGCATGCCGGAGCCACCTGCTCGACTCGCCAGAAACACCTGCCGGACACGCCAAAATCACCTGCCGGGTACGCCAGAACCACCTGGCGGACACTCCGAAACCACCTGTCGCGCATGCCGGAACCACCTCTCAGACGTGCCGGAAGCACGTGCCGGACACGCCGTAAACACCTACCGGACAGACCGGAACCACCTGCCGAGAACGCCGGAGCCACCTGTTCGACTCGCTGGAACCACCTGCCGGACAGGCCAATATCAACTGCTGGCTATGCCAGAACCATCTGGGGGACAGTCCGGGATCACCTGCCAGCCATGGCGGAACCACCTCTCAGACGTACCAGAACCACCTGCCGGGGAAGCTGGAAACACGTCCTGGACAGACTGGAACCACGCGACGGCCATGCCTGAACCACCTGCCGAGCACGGCGGAACCACCTGCCGGACACGCCAAAATCACCTGCGGGCTACGCCAGAACCACTTTGACGACTTTCCGAAATGACCTGCCTGGCATGTTGGAACCACCTCTCAGACGTGCCAGAAGCACGTGGCGGACAGTCCGGAATCACCTGTTGGGCATACGCAACCACCTCTGAGACGTACCAGAACCACGTGCCGTGCACGCCGGAACCACCTACCCGACAGACCGGAATCAACTCTTGGGCATGCCGGAACCACCAGTCAGATGTGCCAGAAACACGTGCCGGAGACGACGGAAGCACCTGCCGAGCACGTCGCAACCACCTGCTCAACTCGCCTGAACCACCTGCCGGACACGCCAAAATCACCTGCCCGCTACACCAGCACCACTTCGGGGACAGGCCGGAATCACGTGAGGGGCATGCCGGCACAGCCTCTCAGACTGAACCTCGTGCCGGACACCACAGAACCACCTGCCGGACACGCCGGAACCACCGGCTCGACCCGCCGGAACGACCGCTGGACATGCAAAATCACCAGCCGGCTACGCCGGAAACACTTGGCGAACACTCCGGAATCACCTGCCGGGCATGCCGGAACCACCTCTCAGATATGCCAGAACCACGTGCCAATGACCCCGGAAGCACCTGCCAAGCACGCCGGAACCACCTGCTCGACTCGCCAGAACCACCTGCCGGAAACGCAAAAATCACCTGCCGGCTACGCCACAACCAGTTGGGGAACACTTCGGAATCACCTGCCGGGCTTGCTGGAACCACCTGCTGGTCATGCCAAAATCACCTGCCAACTACGCCAGTACCACTTGGCGGACACTGTGGAAACACCTGTCGGGCCGGCCGGAACCACATCTCAGACGTGCCAGAACCATGTGCATGAGATGCTGGAACCACACCCCGAACAGACGGAAAACACCTGCCAGACCCGTCTGAACAACCTGCCGAGCACGCCGGAGCCACCTGCTCGACTCGCCGGACCCACCTACCTGACATGCCCAAATCACCAGCCGGGTATGCCAGAACCACTTGGCGGACACTCTGGAATCATCTGCCGGACATGCCGGAACCAGCTCTCAGACACACCAGAACCACGTGCCGGAGACGCCGGAAGCACCTGCCGAGCATGCCGGAGCCACCTGCTCGACTCGCCAGAAACACCTGCCGGACACGCCAAAATCACCTGCCGGGTACGCCAGAACCACCTGGGAGACACTCCGAAACCACCTGTCGCGCATGCCGGAACCACCTCTCAGACGTGCCGGAAGCACGTGCCGAACACGCCGGAATCACCTACCCGACAGACCGGAACCACCTGCCGAGCACGCCAGAGCCACCTGTTCGACTCGCTGGAACCACCTGCCGGACAGGCCAATATCAACTGCTGGCTATGCCAGAACCACCTGGGGGACGGTCCGGATTCGCCTGCCAGCCATGGCGGAACCACCTCTCAGACGTACCAGAACCACCTGCCGGAGAAGCTGGAAACACGTCCTGGACAGTGTGGAACCACCTGCCGGCCAAGCCTGAACCACCTGCCAAGCACAATGGAACAACCTGCCAGACACGCCAAAATCACCTGCGTGTTATGCCAGAACCACTTGGAGGACTCTCTGGGATGACCTGCCGGGCATGCAGAACCACCTCTCAGACGTGCCAGAACCATGTGGCGGACAGTCCGGAATCACCTGTTGGGCATGCGCAACCACCTCTGAGACGTACCAGAACCACATGCCGTGCAGGCTGGAACCACCTACCGGACAGACCGGAATCACCTTTCGGGCATGCCGGAACCACCTGTCAGATGTGCCAGAAACACGTGCCGGAGACGCCGGAAGCACCTGCCAAGCACGTTGGAACCACCTGCTCAACTCTCCTGAACCACCTGCCGGACATGCCAAAATCACCTGCCGACTATGCCAGAACCACTTGGCGAACACTCCGGAATCACTTGCCGGGCATGCAGGAACCACCTCTCAGACATGCCAGAACCCCGTGCCAATGACCCCGGAAGCACCAGCCGAGCACGCCGGAACCACCTGCTCGACTCACCAGAACCACCAGCCGATCACGCAAAAATCACCTGCCGGCTACGCCACAACCAGTTGGTGAACACTTTGGAATCACCTGCCAGGCTTGCTGGAACCACCTGCCAGTCATGCCAAAATCACCTGCCAACTACGCCAGAACCGCTTGGCGGACACTGCGGAAACACCTGTCGGGACGGCTGCAACCACATCTCAGACGTGCCAGAAACGTGTTCATGAGATGCTGGAACCACACCGCGAACAGACGGATACCACCTGCCAGAACCGCCTGAACCACCTGCTGAGCACGCCGGAACCACCTGCTCGACTCACCGGTACCACCTCCCTGACACGCCAAAATCACCTGCTGGGTATGCCAGAACCACTTGGCGGACACTCCGGAATCATCTGCCGGACATGCCGGAACCAGCTCTCAGACACACCAGAACCACGTGCCGGAGACGCCGGAAGCACCTGCCGAGCATGCCGGAGCCACCTGCTCGACTCGCCAGAAACACCTGCCGGACACGCCAAAATCACCTGCCGGGTACGCCAGAACCACCTGGCGGACACTACGGAATCACATGCCGCGCATGCCGGAACCACCTCTCAGACGTGCCGGAAGCACGTGCCAGACACGCCGGAAACACCTACCGGACAGACCGGAACCACCTGCCAAGAACGCCGGAGCCACCTGTTCGACTCGCTGGAACCACCTGCCGGACAGGCCAATATCAACTGCTGGCTATGCCAGAACCACCTGGGGGACAGTCCGGGATCACCTGCCAGCCATGGCGGAACCACCTCTCAGACGTACCAGAACCACCTGCCGGAGAAGCTGGAAACACGTCCTGGACAGACTGGAACCACGTGACGGCCATGCCTGAACCACCTGCCGAGCACGGCAGAACCACCTGCCGGACACGCCAAAATCACCTGCCGGGTACGCCAGAACCACCTGGCGGACACTCCGAATACACCTGCCGCGCATGCCGGAACCACCTCTCAGACGTGCCGGAAGCACGTGCCAGACACGCCGGAAACACCTACCGGACAGACCGGAACCACCTGCCAAGAACGCCGGAGCCACCTGTTCGACTCGCTGGAACCACCTGCCGGACAGGCCAATATCAACTGCTGGCTATGCCAGAACCACCTGGGGGACAGTCCGGGATCACCTGCCAGCCATGGCGGAACCACCTCTCAGACGTACCAGAACCACCTGCCGGAGAAGCTCTAAACACGTCCTGGACAGACTGGAACCACGTGACGGCCATGCCTGAACCAACTGCCGGGCACGCCAAAATAACCTGCGGGCTACGCCAGAACCACTTGGACGACTCTCCGAAATGACCTGCCGGGCATGTTGGAACCACCTCTCAGACGTGCCAGAAGCACGTGGCGGACAGTCCGGAATCACCTGTTGGGCATACGCAACCACCTCTGAGACGTACCAGAACCACGTGCCGTGCACGCCGGAACCACCTACCGGACAGACCGGAATCAACTTTTGGGCATGCCGGAACCACCAGTCAGATGTGCCAGAAACACGTGCCGGAGACGCCGGAAGCACCTGCCGAGCACGTCGCAACCACCTGCTCAACTCGCCTGAACCACCTGCCGGACACGCCAAAATCACCTGCCCGCTACACCAGCACCACTTCGGGGACAAGCCGGAATCACGTGAGGGGCATGCCGGCACAGCCTCTCAGACTGAACCTCGTGCCGGACACCACAGAACCACCTGCCGGACAGACCGGAACCACCTGCCGGACACGCCGGAACCACCGGCTCGACCCGCCGGAACGACCGCTGGACATGCAAAATCACCTGCCGGCTACGCCGGAAACACTTGGCGAACACTCCGGAATCACCTGCCGGGCATGCCGGAGCCACCTGCTCGACTCGCCAGAAACACCTGCCGGACACGCAAAAATCACCTGCCGGCTACGCCACAACCAGTTGGGGAACACTTCGGAATCACCTGCCGGGCTTGCTGGAACCACCTGCCGGTCATGCCAAAATCACCTGCCAACTACGCCAGTACCACTTGGCGGACACTGTGGAAACACCTGTCGGGCCGGCCGGAACCACATCTCAGACGTGCCAGAACCATGTGCATGAGATGCTGGAACCACACCCCCAACAGACGTAAAACACCTGCCAGACCCGCCTGAACAACCTGCCGAGCACGCCGGAGCCACCTGCTCGACTCGCCGGAACCACCTACCTGACATGCCCAAATCACCAGCCGGGTATGCCAGAACCACTTGGCGGACACTCCGGAATCACATGCCGGGCATGCCGGAACCACCTCTCAGATATGCCAGAACCACGTGACGGAGACGCCGGAAGCACCTGCCGAGCACGCCAGATCCACCTGCTCGACTTGCCAGAACCACCTGCCGGACACGCAAAAATCACCTGCCGGCTACGCCACAACCAGTTGGGGAACACTTCGGAATCACCTGCCGGGCTTGCTGGAACCACCTGCCGGTCATGCCAAAATCACCTGCCAACTACGCCAGTACCACTTGGCGGACACTGTGGAAACACCTGTCGGCCCAGCCGGAACCACATCTCAGACGTGCCACAACCATGTGCATGAGATGCTGGAACCACACCCCGAACAGACGGAAAACACCTGCCAGACCCGTCTGAACAACCTGCCGAGCACGCCGGAGCCACCTGCTCGACTTGCCGGAACCACCTACCTGACATGCCCAAATCACCAGCCGGGTATGCCAGAACCACTTGCCGGAACCTCCGGAATCATCTGCCGGACATGCCGGAACCAGCTCTCAGACACACCAGAACCACGTGCCGGAGACGCCGCAAGCACCTGCCGAGCATGCCGGAGCCACCTGCTCGACTCGCCAGAAACACCTGCCGGACACGCCAAAATCACCTGCCGGGTATGCCAGAACCACGTGGCGGACACTTCGAAACCACCTGTCGCGCATGCCGGAACCACCTCTCAGACGTGCCGGAAGCACGTGCCGGACACGCCGGAATCACCTACCGGACAGACCGGAACCACCTGCCGAGCACGCCGGAGCCACCTGTTCGACTCGCTGGAACCACCTGCCGGACAGGCCAATATCAACTGCTGGCTATGCCAGAACCACCTGGGGGACGGTCCGGAATCACCTGCCAGCCATGGCGGAACCACCTCTCAGACGTACCAGAACCACCTGCCGGAGAAGCTGGAAACACGTCCTGGACAGTCTGGAACCACCTTCCGGCCAAGCCTGAACCACCTGCCAAGCACAACGGAACAACCTGCCAGACACGCCAAAATCACCTGCGTGTTATGCCAGAACCACTTGGAGGACTCTCTGGGATGACCTGCCGGGCATGCCGGAACCACCTCTCAGACGTGCCAGAACCATGTGGCGGACAGTCCGGAATCACCTGTTGGGCATGCGCAACCACCTCTGAGACGTACCAGAACCACATGCCGTGCAGGCTGGAACCACCTACCGGACAGACCGGAATCACCTTTCGGGCATGCCGGAACCACCTGTCAGATGTGCCAGAAACACGTGCCGGAGACGCCGGAAGCACCTGCCAAGCACGTTGGAACCACCTGCTCAACTCTCCTGAACCACCTGCCGGACATGCCAAAATCACCTGCCGACTATGCCAGAACCACCTGGCGGACACTCCGAAACCACCTGTCGCGCATGCCGGAGCCACCTCTCAGACGTGCCGGAAGCACGTGCCGGACACGCCGGAATCACCTACCGGACAGACCCGAACCACCTGCCGAGCACGCCGGAGCCACCTGTTCGACTCGCTGGAACCACCTGCCGGACAGGCCAATATCAACTGCTGGCTATGCCAGAACCACCTGGGGGACGGTCCGGAATCACCTGCCAGCCATCGCGGAACCACCTCTCAGACGTACCAGAACCACCTGCCGGAGAAGCTGGAAACACATCCTGGACAGACTGGAACCACGTGACGGCCATGCCTGAACCACCTGCCGAGCACGGCGGAAACACCTGCCGGACACGCCAAAATCACCTGCCGGGTACGCCAGAACCACCTGGCGGACACTCCGAAATCACCTGTCGTGCATGCCGGAACCACCTCTCAGACGTGCCGGAAGCACGTGCCGGACACGCCGGAATCACCTACCGGACACACCGGAACCACATGCCGAGCACGCCGGAGCCACCTGTTCGACTCGCTGGAACCACCTGCCGGACAGGCCAATATCAACTGCTGGCTATGCCAGAACCACCTGGGGGACGGTCTGGAATCGCCTGCCAGCCATGGCGGAACCACCTCTCAGACGTACTAGAACCACCTGCCGGAGAATCTGGAAACACGTCCTGGACAGACTGGAACCACGTGACGGCCATGCCTGAACCACCTGCCGGACACGCCAAAATCACCTGCGGGCTACGCCAGAACCACTTGGACGACTCTCCGAAATGACCTGCCGGGCATGTTGGAACCACCTCTCAGACGTGCCAGAAGCACGTGGCGGACAGTCCGGAATCACCTGTTGGGCATATGCAACCACCTCTGACACGTACCAGAACGACGTGCCGCGCACGCCGGAACCACCTACCGGACAGACCGGAATCAACTTTTCGGCATGCCGGAACCACCAGTCAGATGTGCCAGAAACACGTGCCGGAGACGCCGGAAGCACCTGCCGAGCACGTCGCAACCACCTGCTCAACTCGCCTGAACCACCTGCCGGACACGCCAAAATCACCTGCCCGCTACACCAGCACCACTTCGGGGACAAGCCGGAATCACGTGAGGGGCATGCCGGCACAGCCTCTCAGACTGAACCTCGTGCCGGACACCACAGAACCACCTGCCGGACAGACCGGAACCACCTGCCGGACACGCCGGAACCACCGGCTCGACCCGCCGGAACGACCGCTGGACATGCAAACTCACCTGCCGGCTACGCCGCAAACACTTGGCGAACACTCAGGAATCACCTGCCGGGCATGCCGGAACCACCTCTCAGATATGCCAGAACCACGTGCCAATGACCCCAGAAGCACCTGCCGAGCACGCCGGAACCACCTGCTCGACTCGCCAGAACCACCTGCCGGACACGCAAAAATCACCTGCCGGCTACGCCACAACCAGTTGGGGAACACTTCGGAATCACCTGCCGGGCTTGCTGGAACCACCTGCCGGTCATGCCAAAATCACCTGCCAACTACGCCAGTACCACTTGGCGGACACTGTGGAAACACCTGTCGGGCCGGCCGGAACCACATCTCAGACGTGCCAGAACCATGTGCATGAGATGCTGGAACCACACCCCCAACAGACGTAAAACACCTGCCAGACCCGCCTGAACAACCTGCCGAGCACGCCGGAGCCACCTGCTCGACTCGCCGGAACCACCTACCTGACATGCCCAAATCACCAGCCGGGTATGCCAGAACCACTTGGCGGACACTCCGGAATCACATGCCGGGCATGCCGGAACCACCTCTCAGATATGCCAGAACCACGTGACGGAGACGCCGGAAGCACCTGCCGAGCACGCCAGATCCACCTGCTCGACTTGCCAGAACCACCTGCCGGACACGCAAAAATCACCTGCCGGCTACGCCACAACCAGTTGGGGAACACTTCGGAATCACCTGCCGGGCTTGCTGGAACCACCTGCCGGTCATGCCAAAATCACCTGCCAACTACGCCAGTACCACTTGGCGGACACTGTGGAAACACCTGTCGGCCCAGCCGGAACCACATCTCAGACGTGCCACAACCATGTGCATGAGATGCTGGAACCACACCCCGAACAGACGGAAAACACCTGCCAGACCCGTCTGAACAACCTGCCGAGCACGCCGGAGCCACCTGCTCGACTTGCCGGAACCACCTACCTGACATGCCCAAATCACCAGCCGGGTATGCCAGAACCACTTGCCGGAACCTCCGGAATCATCTGCCGGACATGCCGGAACCAGCTCTCAGACACACCAGAACCACGTGCCGGAGACGCCGCAAGCACCTGCCGAGCATGCCGGAGCCACCTGCTCGACTCGCCAGAAACACCTGCCGGACACGCCAAAATCACCTGCCGGGTATGCCAGAACCACGTGGCGGACACTTCGAAACCACCTGTCGCGCATGCCGGAACCACCTCTCAGACGTGCCGGAAGCACGTGCCGGACACGCCGGAATCACCTACCGGACAGACCGGAACCACCTGCCGAGCACGCCGGAGCCACCTGTTCGACTCGCTGGAACCACCTGCCGGACAGGCCAATATCAACTGCTGGCTATGCCAGAACCACCTGGGGGACGGTCCGGAATCACCTGCCAGCCATGGCGGAACCACCTCTCAGACGTACCAGAACCACCTGCCGGAGAAGCTGGAAACACGTCCTGGACAGTCTGGAACCACCTGCCGGCCAAGCCTGAACCACCTGCCAAGCACAACGGAACAACCTGCCAGACACGCCAAAATCACCTGCGTGTTATGCCAGAACCACTTGGAGGACTCTCTGGGATGACCTGCCGGGCATGCCGGAACCACCTCTCAGACGTGCCAGAACCATGTGGCGGACAGTCCGGAATCACCTGTTGGGCATGCGCAACCACCTCTGAGACGTACCAGAACCACATGCCGTGCAGGCTGGAACCACCTACCGGACAGACCGGAATCACCTTTCGGGCATGCCGGAACCACCTGTCAGATGTGCCAGAAACACGTGCCGGAGACGCCGGAAGCACCTGCCAAGCACGTTGGAACCACCTGCTCAACTCTCCTGAACCACCTGCCGGACATGCCAAAATCACCTGCCGACTATGCCAGAACCACCTGGCGGACACTCCGAAACCACCTGTCGCGCATGCCGGAACCACCTCTCAGACGTGCCGGAAGCACGTGCCGGACACGCCGGAATCACCTACCGGACAGACCCGAACCACCTGTCGAGCACGCCGGAGCCACCTGTTCGACTCGCTGGAACCACCTGCCGGACAGGCCAATATCAACTGCTGGCTATGCCAGAACCACCTGGGGGACGGTCCGGAATCACCTGCCAGCCATCGCGGAACCACCTCTCAGACGTACCAGAACCACCTGCCGGAGAAGCTGGAAATACATCCTGGACAGACTGGAACCACGTGACGGCCATGCCTGAACCACCTGCCGAGCACGGCGGAAACACCTGCCGGACACGCCAAAATCACCTGCCGGGTACGCCAGAACCACCTGGCGGACACTCCGAAATCACCTGTCGTGCATGCCGGAACCACCTCTCAGACGTGCCGGAAGCACGTGCCGGACACGCCGGAATCACCTACCAGACAGACCGGAACCACATGCCGAGCACGCCGGAGCCACCTGTTCGACTCGCTGGAACCACCTGCCGGACAGGCCAATATCAACTGCTGGCTATGCCAGAACCA
>NW_027228316.1:0-26710 GCF_037783145.1 Equus przewalskii
CTGGGGCACGGTCCGAAATCACCTGTCGTGCATGCCGGAACCACCTCTCAGACGTGCCGGAAGCACGTGCCGGACACGCCGGAATCACCTACCGGACACACCGGAACCACATGCCGGCACGCCGGAGCCACCTGTTCGACTCGCTGGAACCACCTGCCGGACAGGCCAATATCAACTGCTGGCTATGCCAGAACCACCTGGGGGACGGTCTGGAATCGCCTGCCAGCCATGGCGGAACCACCTCTCAGACGTACTAGAACCACCTGCCGGAGAATCTCGAAACACGTCCTGGACAGACTGGAACCACGTGACGGCCATGCCTGAACCACCTGCCGGACACGCCAAAATCACCTGCGGGCTACGCCAGAACCACTTGGACGACTCTCCGAAATGACCTGCCGGGCATGTTGGAACCACCTCTCAGACGTGCCAGAAGCACGTGGCGGACAGTCCGGAATCACCTGTTGGGCATATGCAACCACCTCTGACACGTACCAGAACGACGTGCCGCGCACGCCGGAACCACCTACCGGACAGACCGGAATCAACTTTTCGGCATGCCGGAACCACCAGTCAGATGTGCCAGAAACACGTGCCGGAGACGCCGGAAGCACCTGCCGAGCACGTCGCAACCACCTGCTCAACTCGCCTGAACCACCTGCCGGACACGCCAAAATCACCTGCCCGCTACACCAGCACCACTTCGGGGACAAGCCGGAATCACGTGAGGGGCATGCCGGCACAGCCTCTCAGACTGAACCTCGTGCCGGACACCACAGAACCACCTGCCGGACAGACCGGAACCACCTGCCGGACACGCCGGAACCACCGGCTCGACCCGCCGGAACGACCGCTGGACATGCAAACTCACCTGCCGGCTACGCCGCAAACACTTGGCGAACACTCCGGAATCACATGCCGGGCATGCCGGAACCACCTCTCAGATATGCCAGAACCACGTGCCAAGGACCCCGGAAGCACCTGCCGAGCACGCCGGAACCACCTGGTCGACTCGCCAGAACCACCTGCCGGACACGCAGAAATCACCTGCCGGCTACGCCACAACCAGTTGGGGAACACTTCGGAATCACCTGCCGGGCTTGCTGGAACCACCTGCCGGTCATGCCAAAATCACCTGCCAACTACGCCAGTACCACTTGGCGGACACTGTGGAAACACCTGTCGGGCCGGCGGGAACCACATCTCAGACGTGCCAGAACCATGTGCATGAGATGCTGGAACCACACCACGAACAGACGGAAAACCCCTGCCAGACCCGTCTGAACAACCTGCCGAGCACGCCGGAGCCACCTGCTCGACTCGCCGGAACCACCTACCTGACATGCCCAAATCACCAGCCGGGTATTCCAGAACCACTTGGCGGACACTCCGAAATCATCTGCCGGACATGCCGGAACCAGCTCTCAGACACGCCAGAACCACGTGCCGGAGACGCCGGAAGCACCTGCCGAGCATGCCGGAGCCACCCGCTCGACTCGCCAGAACCACCTGCCGGACACGCCAAAATCACCTGCCGGCTACGCCACAACCAGTTGGGGAACACTTCGGAATCACCTGCCGGGCTTGCTGGAACCACCTGCCGGTCATGCCAAAATCACCTGCCAACTACGCCAGTACCACTTGGCGGACACTGTGGAAACACCTGTCGGGCCGGCCGGAACCACATCTCAGACGTGCCAGAACCATGTGCATGAGATGCTGGAACCACACCCCCAACAGACGTAAAACACCTGCCAGACCCGCCTGAACAACCTGCCGAGCACGCCGGAGCCACCTGCTCGACTCGCCGGAACCACCTACCTGACATGCCCAAATCACCAGCCGGGTATGCCAGAACCACTTGGCGGACACTCCGGAATCACATGCCGGGCATGCCGGAACCACCTCTCAGATATGCCAGAACCACGTGACGGAGACGCCGGAAGCACCTGCCGAGCACGCCAGATCCACCTGCTCGACTTGCCAGAACCACCTGCCGGACACGCAAAAATCACCTGCCGGCTACGCCACAACCAGTTGGGGAACACTTCGGAATCACCTGCCGGGCTTGCTGGAACCACCTGCCGGTCATGCCAAAATCACCTGCCAACTACGCCAGTACCACTTGGCGGACACTGTGGAAACACCTGTCGGCCCAGCCGGAACCACATCTCAGACGTGCCACAACCATGTGCATGAGATGCTGGAACCACACCCCGAACAGACGGAAAACACCTGCCAGACCCGTCTGAACAACCTGCCGAGCACGCCGGAGCCACCTGCTCGACTTGCCGGAACCACCTACCTGACATGCCCAAATCACCAGCCGGGTATGCCAGAACCACTTGCCGGAACCTCCGGAATCATCTGCCGGACATGCCGGAACCAGCTCTCAGACACACCAGAACCACGTGCCGGAGACGCCGCAAGCACCTGCCGAGCATGCCGGAGCCACCTGCTCGACTCGCCAGAAACACCTGCCGGACACGCCAAAATCACCTGCCGGGTATGCCAGAACCACGTGGCGGACACTTCGAAACCACCTGTCGCGCATGCCGGAACCACCTCTCAGACGTGCCGGAAGCACGTGCCGGACACGCCGGAATCACCTACCGGACAGACCGGAACCACCTGCCGAGCACGCCGGAGCCACCTGTTCGACTCGCTGGAACCACCTGCCGGACAGGCCAATATCAACTGCGGGCTATGCCAGAACCACCTGGGGGACGGTCCGGAATCACCTGCCAGCCATGGCGGAACCACCTCTCAGACGTACCAGAACCACCTGCCGGAGAAGCTGGAAACACGTCCTGGACAGTCTGGAACCACCTGCCGGCCAAGCCTGAACCACCTGCCAAGCACAACGGAACAACCTGCCAGACACGCCAAAATCACCTGCGTGTTATGCCAGAACCACTTGGAGGACTCTCTGGGATGACCTGCCGGGCATGCCGGAACCACCTCTCAGACGTGCCAGAACCATGTGGCGGACAGTCCGGAATCACCTGTTGGGCATGCGCAACCACCTCTGAGACGTACCAGAACCACATGCCGTGCAGGCTGGAACCACCTACCGGACAGACCGGAATCACCTTTCGGGCATGCCGGAACCACCTGTCAGATGTGCCAGAAACACGTGCCGGAGACGCCGGAAGCACCTGCCAAGCACGTTGGAACCACCTGCTCAACTCTCCTGAACCACCTTCCGGACATGCCAAAATCACCTGCCGACTATGCCAGAACCACCTGGCGGACACTCCGAAACCACCTGTCGCGCATGCCGGAACCACCTCTCAGACGTGCCGGAAGCACGTGCCGGACACGCCGGAATCACCTACCGGACAGACCCGAACCACCTGCCGAGCACGCCGGAGCCACCTGTTCGACTCGCTGGAACCACCTGCCGGACAGGCCAATATCAACTGCTGGCTATGCCAGAACCACCTGGGGGACGGTCCGGAATCACCTGCCAGCCATCGCGGAACCACCTCTCAGACGTACCAGAACCACCTGCCGGAGAAGCTGGAAACACATCCTGGACAGACTGGAACCACGTGACGGCCATGCCTGAACCACCTGCCGAGCACGGCGGAAACACCTGCCGGACACGCCAAAATCACCTGCCGGGTACGCCAGAACCACCTGGCGGACACTCCGAAATCACCTGTCGTGCATGCAGGAACCACCTCTCAGACGTACCGGAAGCACGTGCCGGACACGCCGGAATCACCTACCGGACACACCGGAACCACATGCCGAGCACGCCGGAGCCACCTGTTCGACTCGCTGGAACCACCTGCCGGACAGGCCAATATCAACTGCTGGCTATGCCAGAACCACCTGGGGGACGGTCTGGAATCGCCTGCCAGCCATGGCGGAACCACCTCTCAGACGTACCAGAACCACCTGCCGGAGAATCTGGAAACACATCCTGGACAGACTGGAACCACGTGACGGCCATGCCTGAACCACCTGCCGAGCACGGCGGAAACACCTGCCGGACACGCCAAAATCACCTGCCGACTATGCCAGAACCACTTGGCGAACACTCCGGAATCACTTGCCGGGCATGCAGGAACCACCTCTCAGACATGCCAGAACCCCGTGCCAATGACCCCGGAAGCACCAGCCGAGCACGCCGGAACCACCTGCTCGACTCGCCAGAACCACCTGCCGATCACGCAAAAATCACCTGCCGGCTACGCCACAACCAGTTGGTGTACACTTTGGAATCACCTGCCAGGCTTGCTGGAACCACCTTCCAGTCATGCCAAAATCACCTGCCAACTACGCCAGAACCGCTTGGCGGACACTGCGGAAACACCTGTCGGGCCGGCTGGAACCACATCTCAGACGTGCCAGAAACGTGTTCATGAGATGCTGGAACCACACCCCGAACAGACGGATACCACCTGCCAGAACCGCCTGAACCACCTGCTGAGCACGCCGGAACCACCTGCTCGACTCACCGGTACCACCTCCCTGACACGCCAAAATCACCTGCTGGGTATACCAGAACCACTTGGCAGACACTCCGGAATCATCTGCCGGACATGCCGGAACCAGCTCTCAGACACACCAGAACCAAGTGCCGGAGACGCCGGAAGCACCTGCCGAGCATGCCGGAGCCACCTGCTCGACTCGCCAGAAACACCTGCCGGACACGCCAAAATCACCTGCCGGGTACGCCAGAACCACCTGGCGGACACTCCGAAATCACCTGTCGTGCATGCCGGAACCACCTCTCAGACGTGCCGGAAGCACGTGCCGGACACGCCGGAATCACCTACCAGACAGACCGGAACCACATGCCGAGCACGCCGGAGCCACCTGTTCGACTCGCTGGAACCACCTGCCGGACAGGCCAATATCAACTGCTGGCTATGCCAGAACCACCTGGGGCACGGTCCGGAATCGCCTGCCAGCCATGGCGGAACCACCTCTCAGACGTACCAGAACCACGTGCCGGAGAAGCTGGAAACACGTCCTGGACAGTCTGGAACCACCTGCCGGCCAAGCCTGAACCACCTGCCAAGCACAATGGAACAACCTGCCAGACACGCCAAAATCACCTGCGTGTTATGCCAGAACCACTTGGAGGACTCTCTGGGATGACCTGCCGGGCATGCCGGAACCACCTCTCAGACGTGCCAGAACCACCTGCCGGAGAAGCTCGAAACACGTCCTGGACAGACTGGAACCACGTGACGGCCATGCCTGAACCACCTGCCGGACATGCCAAAATCACCTGCGGGCTCGCCAGAACCACTTGGACGACTCTCCGAAATGACCTGCCGGGCATGTTGGAACCAAATCTCAGACGTGCCAGAAGCACGTGGCGGACAGTCCGGAATCACCTGTTGGGCATACGCAACCACCTCTGACACGTACCAGAACCACGTGCCGTGCACGCCGGAACCACCTACCGGACAGACCGGAATCAACTTTTGGGCATGCCGGAACCACCAGTCAGATGTGCCAGAAACACGTGCCGGAGACGCCGGAAGCACCTGCCGAGCACGTCGCAACCACCTGCTCAACTCGCCTGAACCACCTGCCGGACACGCCAAAATCACCTGCCCGCTACACCAGCACCACTTCGGGGACAAGCCGGAATCACGTGAGGGGCATGCCGGCACAGCCTCTCAGACTGAACCTCGTGCCGGACACCACAGAAACACCTGCCGGACAGACCGGAACCACCTGCCGGACACGCCGGAACCACCGGCTCGACCCGCCGGAACGACCGCTGGACATGCAAACTCACCTGCCGGCTACGCCGCAAACACTTGGCGAACACTCCGGAATCACATGCCGGGCATGCCGGAACCACCTCTCAGATATGCCAGAACCACGTGCCAAGGACCCCGGAAGCACCTGCCGAGCACGCCGGAACCACCTGGTCGACTCGCCAGAACCACCTGCCGGACACGCAGAAATCACCTGCCGGCTACGCCACAACCAGTTGGGGAACACTTCGGAATCACCTGCCGGGCTTGCTGGAACCACCTGCCGGTCATGCCAAAATCACCTGCCAACTACGCCAGTACCACTTGGCGGACACTGTGGAAACACCTGTCGGGCCGGCGGGAACCACATCTCAGACGTGCCAGAACCATGTGCATGAGATGCTGGAACCACACCACGAACAGACGGAAAACCCCTGCCAGACCCGTCTGAACAACCTGCCGAGCACGCCGGAGCCACCTGCTCGACTCGCCGGAACCACCTACCTGACATGCCCAAATCACCAGCCGGGTATTCCAGAACCACTTGGCGGACACTCCGAAATCATCTGCCGGACATGCCGGAACCAGCTCTCAGACACACCAGAACCACGTGCCGGAGACGCCGGAAGCACCTGCCGAGCATGCCGGAGCCACCCGCTCGACTCGCCAGAAACACCTGCCGGACACGCCAAAATCACCTGCCGGCTACGCCACAACCAGTTGGGGAACACTTCGGAATCACCTGCCGGGCTTGCTGGAACCACCTGCCGGTCATGCCAAAATCACCTGCCAACTACGCCAGTACCACTTGGCGGACACTGTGGAAACACCTGTCGGGCCGGCCGGAACCACATCTCAGACGTGCCAGAACCATGTGCATGAGATGCTGGAACCACACCCCCAACAGACGTAAAACACCTGCCAGACCCGCCTGAACAACCTGCCGAGCACGCCGGAGCCACCTGCTCGACTCGCCGGAACCACCTACCTGACATGCCCAAATCACCAGCCGGGTATGCCAGAACCACTTGGCGGACACTCCGGAATCACATGCCGGGCATGCCGGAACCACCTCTCAGATATGCCAGAACCACGTGACGGAGACGCCGGAAGCACCTGCCGAGCACGCCAGATCCACCTGCTCGACTTGCCAGAACCACCTGCCGGACACGCAAAAATCACCTGCCGGCTACGCCACAACCAGTTGGGGAACACTTCGGAATCACCTGCCGGGCTTGCTGGAACCACCTGCCGGTCATGCCAAAATCACCTGCCAACTACGCCAGTACCACTTGGCGGACACTGTGGAAACACCTGTCGGCCCAGCCGGAACCACATCTCAGACGTGCCACAACCATGTGCATGAGATGCTGGAACCACACCCCGAACAGACGGAAAACACCTGCCAGACCCGTCTGAACAACCTGCCGAGCACGCCGGAGCCACCTGCTCGACTTGCCGGAACCACCTACCTGACATGCCCAAATCACCAGCCGGGTATGCCAGAACCACTTGCCGGAACCTCCGGAATCATCTGCCGGACATGCCGGAACCAGCTCTCAGACACACCAGAACCACGTGCCGGAGACGCCGCAAGCACCTGCCGAGCATGCCGGAGCCACCTGCTCGACTCGCCAGAAACACCTGCCGGACACGCCAAAATCACCTGCCGGGTATGCCAGAACCACGTGGCGGACACTTCGAAACCACCTGTCGCGCATGCCGGAACCACCTCTCAGACGTGCCGGAAGCACGTGCCGGACACGCCGGAATCACCTACCGGACAGACCGGAACCACCTGCCGAGCACGCCGGAGCCACCTGTTCGACTCGCTGGAACCACCTGCCGGACAGGCCAATATCAACTGCGGGCTATGCCAGAACCACCTGGGGGACGGTCCGGAATCACCTGCCAGCCATGGCGGAACCACCTCTCAGACGTACCAGAACCACCTGCCGGAGAAGCTGGAAACACGTCCTGGACAGTCTGGAACCACCTGCCGGCCAAGCCTGAACCACCTGCCAAGCACAACGGAACAACCTGCCAGACACGCCAAAATCACCTGCGTGTTATGCCAGAACCACTTGGAGGACTCTCTGGGATGACCTGCCGGGCATGCCGGAACCACCTCTCAGACGTGCCAGAACCATGTGGCGGACAGTCCGGAATCACCTGTTGGGCATGCGCAACCACCTCTGAGACGTACCAGAACCACATGCCGTGCAGGCTGGAACCACCTACCGGACAGACCGGAATCACCTTTCGGGCATGCCGGAACCACCTGTCAGATGTGCCAGAAACACGTGCCGGAGACGCCGGAAGCACCTGCCAAGCACGTTGGAACCACCTGCTCAACTCTCCTGAACCACCTGCCGGACATGCCAAAATCACCTGCCGACTATGCCAGAACCACCTGGCGGACACTCCGAAACCACCTGTCGCGCATGCCGGAACCACCTCTCAGACGTGCCGGAAGCACGTGCCGGACACGCCGGAATCACCTACCGGACAGACCCGAACCACCTGCCGAGCACGCCGGAGCCACCTGTTCGACTCGCTGGAACCACCTGCCGGACAGGCCAATATCAACTGCTGGCTATGCCAGAACCACCTGGGGGACGGTCCGGAATCACCTGCCAGCCATCGCGGAACCACCTCTCAGACGTACCAGAACCACCTGCCGGAGAAGCTGGAAACACATCCTGGACAGACTGGAACCACGTGACGGCCATGCCTGAACCACCTGCCGAGCACGGCGGAAACACCTGCCGGACACGCCAAAATCACCTGCCGGGTACGCCAGAACCACCTGGCGGACACTCCGAAATCACCTGTCGTGCATGCAGGAACCACCTCTCAGACGTACCGGAAGCACGTGCCGGACACGCCGGAATCACCTACCGGACACACCGGAACCACATGCCGAGCACGCCGGAGCCACCTGTTCGACTCGCTGGAACCACCTGCCGGACAGGCCAATATCAACTGCTGGCTATGCCAGAACCACCTGGGGGACGGTCTGGAATCGCCTGCCAGCCATGGCGGAACCACCTCTCAGACGTACCAGAACCACCTGCCGGAGAATCTGGAAACACATCCTGGACAGACTGGAACCACGTGACGGCCATGCCTGAACCACCTGCCGAGCACGGCGGAAACACCTGCCGGACACGCCAAAATCACCTGCCGACTATGCCAGAACCACTTGGCGAACACTCCGGAATCACTTGCCGGGCATGCAGGAACCACCTCTCAGACATGCCAGAACCCCGTGCCAATGACCCCGGAAGCACCAGCCGAGCACGCCGGAACCACCTGCTCGACTCGCCAGAACCACCTGCCGATCACGCAAAAATCACCTGCCGGCTACGCCACAACCAGTTGGTGTACACTTTGGAATCACCTGCCAGGCTTGCTGGAACCACCTTCCAGTCATGCCAAAATCACCTGCCAACTACGCCAGAACCGCTTGGCGGACACTGCGGAAACACCTGTCGGGCCGGCTGGAACCACATCTCAGACGTGCCAGAAACGTGTTCATGAGATGCTGGAACCACACCCCGAACAGACGGATACCACCTGCCAGAACCGCCTGAACCACCTGCTGAGCACGCCGGAACCACCTGCTCGACTCACCGGTACCACCTCCCTGACACGCCAAAATCACCTGCTGGGTATACCAGAACCACTTGGCAGACACTCCGGAATCATCTGCCGGACATGCCGGAACCAGCTCTCAGACACACCAGAACCAAGTGCCGGAGACGCCGGAAGCACCTGCCGAGCATGCCGGAGCCACCTGCTCGACTCGCCAGAAACACCTGCCGGACACGCCAAAATCACCTGCCGGGTACGCCAGAACCACCTGGCGGACACTCCGAAATCACCTGTCGTGCATGCCGGAACCACCTCTCAGACGTGCCGGAAGCACGTGCCGGACACGCCGGAATCACCTACCAGACAGACCGGAACCACATGCCGAGCACGCCGGAGCCACCTGTTCGACTCGCTGGAACCACCTGCCGGACAGGCCAATATCAACTGCTGGCTATGCCAGAACCACCTGGGGCACGGTCCGGAATCGCCTGCCAGCCATGGCGGAACCACCTCTCAGACGTACCAGAACCACGTGCCGGAGAAGCTGGAAACACGTCCTGGACAGTCTGGAACCACCTGCCGGCCAAGCCTGAACCACCTGCCAAGCACAATGGAACAACCTGCCAGACACGCCAAAATCACCTGCGTGTTATGCCAGAACCACTTGGAGGACTCTCTGGGATGACCTGCCGGGCATGCCGGAACCACCTCTCAGACGTGCCAGAACCACCTGCCGGAGAAGCTCGAAACACGTCCTGGACAGACTGGAACCACGTGACGGCCATGCCTGAACCACCTGCCGGACATGCCAAAATCACCTGCGGGCTCGCCAGAACCACTTGGACGACTCTCCGAAATGACCTGCCGGGCATGTTGGAACCAAATCTCAGACGTGCCAGAAGCACGTGGCGGACAGTCCGGAATCACCTGTTGGGCATACGCAACCACCTCTGACACGTACCAGAACCACGTGCCGTGCACGCCGGAACCACCTACCGGACAGACCGGAATCAACTTTTGGGCATGCCGGAACCACCAGTCAGATGTGCCAGAAACACGTGCCGGAGACGCCGGAAGCACCTGCCGAGCACGTCGCAACCACCTGCTCAACTCGCCTGAACCACCTGCCGGACACGCCAAAATCACCTGCCCGCTACACCAGCACCACTTCGGGGACAAGCCGGAATCACGTGAGGGGCATGCCGGCACAGCCTCTCAGACTGAACCTCGTGCCGGACACCACAGAACCACCTGCCGGACAGACCGGAACCACCTGCCGGACACGCCGGAACCACCGGCTCGACCCGCCGGAACGACCGCTGGACATGCAAACTCACCTGCCGGCTACGCCGCAAACACTTGGCGAACACTCCGGAATCACATGCCGGGCATGCCGGAACCACCTCTCAGATATGCCAGAACCACGTGCCAAGGACCCCGGAAGCACCTGCCGAGCACGCCGGAACCACCTGGTCGACTCGCCAGAACCACCTGCCGGACACGCAGAAATCACCTGCCGGCTACGCCACAACCAGTTGGGGAACACTTCGGAATCACCTGCCGGGCTTGCTGGAACCACCTGCCGGTCATGCCAAAATCACCTGCCAACTACGCCAGTACCACTTGGCGGACACTGTGGAAACACCTGTCGGGCCGGCGGGAACCACATCTCAGACGTGCCAGAACCATGTGCATGAGATGCTGGAACCACACCACGAACAGACGGAAAACCCCTGCCAGACCCGTCTGAACAACCTGCCGAGCACGCCGGAGCCACCTGCTCGACTCGCCGGAACCACCTACCTGACATGCCCAAATCACCAGCCGGGTATTCCAGAACCACTTGGCGGACACTCCGAAATCATCTGCCGGACATGCCGGAACCAGCTCTCAGACACACCAGAACCACGTGCCGGAGAAGCCGGAAGCACCTGCCGAGCATGCCGGAGCCACCCGCTCGACTCGCCAGAAACACCTGCCGGACACGCCAAAATCACCTGCCGGGTACGCCAGAACCGCCTGGCGGACACTCCGAAATCACCTGTCGTGCATGCCGGAACCACCTCTCAGACATGCCGGAAGCACGTGCCGGACACGCCGGAATCACCTACCCGAAAGACCGGAACCACCTGCCGAGCACGCCGGAGCCACCTGTTCGACTCGCTGGAACCACCTGCCGGACAGGCCAATATCAACTGCGGGCTATTCCAGAACCACCTGGGGGACGGTCCGGAATCACCTGCCAGCCATGGCGGAACCACCTCTCAGACGTACCAGAACCACCTGCCGGAGAAGCTGGAAACACGTCCTGGACAGTCTGGAACCACCTGCCGGCCAAGCCTGAACCACCTGCCAAGCACAACGGAACAACCTGCCAGACACGCCAAAATCACCTGCGTGTTATGCCAGAACCACTTGGAGGACTCTCTGGGATGACCTGCCGGGCATGCCGGAACCACCTCTCAGACGTGCCAGAACCATGTGGCGGACAGTCCGGAATCACCTGTTGGGCATGCGCAACCACCTCTGAGACGTACCAGAACCACATGCCGTGCAGGCTGGAACCACCTACCGGACAGACCGGAATCACCTTTCGGGCATGCCGGAACCACCTGTCAGATGTGCCAGAAACACGTGCCGGAGACGCCGGAAGCACCTGCCAAGCACGTTGGAACCACCTGCTCAACTCGCCTGAACCACCTGCCGGACATGCCAAAATCACCTGCCGACTATGCCAGAACCACTTGGCAACACTCCGGAATCACTTGCCGGGCATGCAGGAACCACCTCTCAGACATGCCAGAACCCCGTGCCAATGACCCCGGAAGCACCAGCCGAGCACGCCGGAACCACCTGCTCGACTCGCCAGAACCACCTGCCGATCACGCAAAAATCACCTGCCGGCTACGCCACAACCAGTTGGTGAACACTTTGGAATCACCTGCCAGGCTTGCTGGAACCACCTGCCAGTCATGCCAAAATCACCTGCCAACTACGCCAGAACCGCTTGGCGGACACTGCGGAAACACCTGTCGGGCCGGCTGGAACCACATCTCAGACGTGCCAGAAACGTGTTCATGAGATGCTGGAACCACACCCCGAACAGACGGATACCACCTGCCAGAACCGCCTGAACCACCTGCTGAGCACGCCGGAACCACCTGCTCGACTCACCGGTACCACCTCCCTGACACGCCAAAATCACCTGCTGGGTATGCCAGAACCACTTGGCGGACACTCCGGAATCATCTGCCGGACATGCCGGAACCAGCTCTCAGACACACCAGAACCACGTGCCGGAGACGCCGGAAGCACCTGCCGAGCATGCCGGAGCCACCTGCTCGACTCGCCAGAAACACCTGCCGGACACGCCAAAATCACCTGCCGGGTACGCCAGAACCACCTGGCGGACACTACGGAATCACCTGCCGCGCATGCCGGAACCACCTCTCAGACGTGCCGGAAGCACGTGCCAGACACGCCGCAAACACCTACCGGACAGATCGGAACCACCTGCCAAGAACGCCGGAGCCACCTGTTCGACTCGCTGGAACCACCTGCCGGACAGGCCAATATCAACTGCTGGCTATGCCAGAACGACCTGTGGGACAGTCCGGGATCACCTGGCAGCCATGGCGGAACCACCTCTCAGACGTACCAGAACCACCTGCCGGAGAAGCTGGAAACACGTCGTGGACAGACTGGAACCACGTGACGGCCATGCCTGAACCACCTGCCGAGCACGGCGGAACCACCTGCCGGACACGCCAAAATCACCTGCGGGCTACGCCAGAACCACTTGGACGACTCTCCGAAATGACCTGCCGGGCATGTTGGAACCACCTCTCAGACGTGCCAGAAGCACGTGGCGGACAGTCCGGAATCACCTGTTGGGCATACGCAACCACCTCTGAGACGTACCAGAACCACGTGCCGTGCACGCCGGAACCACCTACCGGACAGACCGGAATCAACTTTTGGGCATGCCGGAACCACCAGTCAGATGTGCCAGAAACACGTGCCGGAGACGCCGGAAGCACCTGCCGAGCACGTCGCAACCACCTGCTCAACTCGCCTGAACCACCTGCCGGACACGCCAAAATCACCTGCCCGCTACACCAGCACCACTTCGGGGACAAGCCGGAATCACGTGAGGGGCATGCCGGCACAGCCTCTCAGACTGAACCTCGTGCCGGACACCACAGAACCACCTGCCGGACAGACCGGAACCACCTGCCGGACACGCCGGAACCACCGGCTCGACCCGCCGGAACAACCGCTGGACATGCAAAATCACCTGACGGCTACGCCGGAAACACTTGGCGAACACTCCGGAATCACCTGCCGGGCATGCCGGAACCACCTCTCAGATATGCCAGAACCACGTGCCAATGACCCCGGAAGCACCTGCCGAGCACGCCGCAACCACCTGCTCGACTCGCCAGAACCACCTGCCGGACACGCAAAAATCACCTGCCGGCTACGCCACAACCAGTTGGGGAACACTTCGGAATCACCTGCCGGGCTTGCTGGAACCACCTGCCGGTCATGCCAAAATCACCTGCCAACTACGCCAGTACCACTTGGCGGACACTGTGGAAACACCTGTCGGGCCGGCCGGAACCACATCTCAGACGTGCCAGAACCATGTGCATGAGATGCTGGAACCACACCCTGAACAGACGGAAAACACCTGCCAGACCGTCTGAACAACCTGCCGAGCACGCCGGAGCCACCTGCTCGACTCGCCGGAACCACCTGCAGGACATGCCAAAATCACCAGCCGACTATGCCAGAACCACTTGGCGAACACTCCGGAATCACCTGCCGGGCATGCAGGAACCACCTCTCAGACATGCCAGAACCCCGTGCCAATGACCCCGGAAGCACCAGCCGAGCACGCCGGAACCACCTGCTCGACTCGCCAGAACCACCTGCCGATCACGCAAAAATCACCTGCCGGCTACGCCACAACCAGTTGGTGAACACTTTGGAATCACCTGCCAGGCTTGCTGGAACCACCTGCCAGTCATGCCAAAATCACCTGCCAACTACACCAGAACCGCTTGGCGGACACTGCGGAAACACCTGTCGGGCCGGCTGGAACCACATCTCAGACGTGCCAGAAACGTGTTCATGAGATGCTGGAACCACACCCCGAACAGACGGATACCACCTGCCAGAACCGCCTGAACCACCTGCTGAGCACGCCGGAACCACCTGCTCGACTCACCGGTACCACCTCCCTGACACGCCAAAATCACCTGCTGGGTATGCCAGAACCACTTGGCGGACACTCCGGAATCATCTGCCGGACATGCCGGAACCAGCTCTCAGACACACCAGAACCAAGTGCCGGAGACGCCGGAAGCACCTGCCGAGCATGCCGGAGCCACCTGCTCGACTCGCCAGAAACACCTGCCGGACATGCCAAAATCACCTGCCGGGTATGCCAGAACCACCTGGCGGACACTACGGAATCACCTGCCGCGCATGCTGGAACCACCTGTCAGACGTGCCGGAAGCACGTGCCAGACACGCCGGAAACACCTACCGGAAAGACCAGAACCACCTGCCAAGAACGCCGGAGCCACCTGTTCGACTCGCTGGAACCACCTGCCGGACAGGCCAATATCAACTGCTGGCTATGCCAGAACCACCTGGGGGACAGTCCGGGATCACCTGCCAGCCATGGCGGAACCACCTCTCAGACGTACCAGAACCTCCTGCCGGAGAAGCTGGAAACACGTCCTGGACAGACTGGAACCACGTGACGGCCATGCCTGAACCACCTGCCGAGCACGGCGGAACCACCTGCCGGACACGCCAAAATCACCTGCGGGCTACGCCAGAACCACTTGGACGACTCTCCGAAATGGCCTGCCGGGCATGTTTGAACCACCTCTCAGACATGCCAGAAGCACGTGGCGGACAGTCCGGAATCACCTGTTGGGCATACGCAGCCACCTCTGAGACGTACCAGAACCAGGTGCCGTGCACGCCGGAACCACCTACCGGACAGACCGGAATCAACTTTTGGGCATGCCGGAACCACCAGTCAGATGTGCCAGAAACACGTGCCGGAGACGCCGGAAGCACCTGCCGAGCACGTCGCAACCACCTGCTCAACTCGCCTGAACCACCTGCCGGACACGCCAAAATCACCTGCCCGCTACACCAGCACCACTTCGGGGACAAGCCGGAATCACGAGAGGGGCATGCCGGCACAGCCTCTCAGACTGAACCTCGTGCCGGACACCACAGAACCACCTGCCGGACAGACCGGAATCACCTGCCGGACACGCCGGAACCACCGGCTCGACCCGCCGGAACGACCGCTGGACATGCAAAATCACCTGCCGGCTATGCCGGAAACACTTGGCGAACACTCCGGAATCACCTGCCGGGCATGCCGGAACCACCTCTCAGATATGCCAGAACCACGTGCCAATGACCCCGGAAGCACCTGCAGAGCACGCCGCAACCACCTGCTCGACTCGCCAGAACCACCTGCCGGACACGCAAAAATCACCTGCCGGCTACGCCACAACCAGTTGGGGAACACTTCGGAATCACCTGCCGGGCTTGCTGGAACCACCTGCCGGTCATGCCAAAATCACCTGCCAACTACGCCAGTACCACTTGGCGGACACTCTGGAAACACCTGTCGGGCCGGCCGGAACCACATCTCAGACGTGCCAGAACCATGTGCATGAGATGCTGGAACCACACCCCGAACAGACGGAAAACACCTGCCAGACCCGTCTGAACAACCTGCCGAGCACGCCGGAGCCACCTGCTCGACTCGCCGGAACCACCTACCTGACATGCCCAAATCACCAGCCGGGTATGCCAGAACCACTTGGCGGACACTCCGGAATCATCTTCCGGACATGCCGGAACCAGCTCTCAGACACACCAGAAATACGTGCCGGAGACGCCGGAAGCACCTGCCGAGCATGCCGGAGCCACCTGCTCGACTCGCCAGAAACACCTGCCGGACACGCCAAAATCACCTGCCGGGTACGCCAGAACCACCTGGCGGACACTACGAAACCACCTGTCGCGCATGCCGGAACCACCTCTCAGACGTGCCGGAAGCACGTGCCGGACACGCCGGAATCACCTACCCGACAGACCGGAACCACCTGCCAAGAACGCAGGAGCCACCTGTTCGACTCGTTGGAACCACCTGCCGGACAGGCCAATATCAACTGCTGGCTATGCCAGAACCACCTGGGGGACAGACTGGGATCACCTGCCAGCCATGGCGGAACCACCTCTCAGACGTACCAGAACCACCTGCCGGAGAAGCTGGAAACACGTCCTGGACAGACTGGAACCACGTGACGGCCATGCCTGAACCACCTGCCGAGCACGGCGGAACCACCTGCCGGACACGCCAAAATAACCTGCGGGCTACGCCAGAACCACTTGGACGACTCTCCGAAATGACCTGCCGGGCATGTTGGAACCACCTCTCAGACGTGCCAGAAGCACGTGGCGGACAGTCCGGAATCACCTGTTGGGCATACGCAGCCACCTCTGAGACGTACCAGAACCAGGTGCCGTGCACGCCGGAACCACCTACCGGACAGACCGGAATCAACTTTTGGGCATGCCGGAACCACCAGTCAGATGTGCCAGAAACACGTGCCGGAGACGCCGGAAGCACCTGCCGAGCACGTCGCAACCACCTGCTCAACTCGCCTGAACCACCTGCCGGACACGCCAAAATCACCTGCCCGCTACACCAGCACCACTTCGGGGACAAGCCGGAATCACGTGAGGGGCATGCCGGCACAGCCTCTCAGACTGAACCTCGTGCCGGACACCACAGAACCACCTGCCGGACAGACCGGAACCACCTGCCGGACACGCCGGAACCACCGGCTCGACCCGCCGGAACGACCGCTGGACATGCAAAATCACCTGCCGGCTACGCCGGAAACACTTGGCGAACACTCCGGAATCACCTGCCGGGCATGCCGGAACCACCTCTCAGATATGCCAGAACCACGTGCCAATGACCCCGGAAGCACCTGCAGAGCACGCCGCAACCACCTGCTCGACTCGCCAGAACCACCTGCCGGACACGCAAAAATCACCTGCCGGCTACGCCACAACCAGTTGGGGAACACTTCGGAATCACCTGCCGGGCTTGCTGGAACCACCTGCCGGTCATGCCAAAATCACCTGCCAACTACGCCAGTACCACTTGGCGGACACTGTGGAAACACCTGTCGGGCCGGCCGCAACCACATCTCAGACGTGCCAGAACCATGTGCATGAGATGCTGGAACCACACCCCGAACAGACGGAAAACACCTGCCAGACCCGTGTGAACAACCTGCCGAGCACGCCGGAGCCACCTGCTCGACTCGCCGGAACCACCTACCTGACATGCCCAAATCACCAGCCGGGTATGCCAGAACCACTTGGCGGACACTCCGGAATCATCTTCCGGACATGCCGGAACCAGCTCTCAGACACACCAGAACCACGTGCCGGAGACGCCGGAAGCACCTGCCGAGCATGCCGGAGCCACCTGCTCGACTCGCCAGAAACACCTGCCGGACACGCCAAAATCACCTGCCGGGTACGCCAGAACCACCTGGCGGACACTCCGAAACCACCTGTCGCGCATGCCGGAACCACCTCTCAGTCGTGCCGGAAGCACGTGCCGGACACGCCGGAATCACCTACCCGACAGACCGGAACCACCTGCCAAGAACGCAGGAGCCACCTGTTCGACTCGTTGGAACCACCTGCCGGACAGGCCAATATCAACTGCTGGCTATGCCAGAACCACCTGGGGGACAGACTGGGATCACCTGCCAGCCATGGCGGAACCACCTCTCAGACGTACCAGAACCACCTGCCGGAGAAGCTGGAAACACGTCCTGGACAGACTGGAACCACGTGACGGCCATGCCTGAACCACCTGCCGAGCACGGCGGAACCACCTGCCGGACACGCCAAAATCACCTGCGGGCTACGCCAGAACCACTTGGACGACTCTCCGAAATGACCTGCCGGGCATGTTGGAACCACCTCTCAGACGTGCCAGAAGCACGTGGCGGACAGTCCGGAATCACCTGTTGGGCATACGCAGCCACCTCTGAGACGTACCAGAACCAGGTGCCGTGCACGCCGGAACCACCTACCGGACAGACCGGAATCAACTTTTGGGCATGCCGGAACCACCAGTCAGATGTGCCAGAAACACGTGCCGGAGACGCCGGAAGCACCTGCCGAGCACGTCGCAACCACCTGCTCAACTCGCCTGAACCACCTGCCGGACACGCCAAAATCACCTGCCCGCTACACCAGCACCACTTCGGGGACAAGCCGGAATCACGTGAGGGGCATGCCGGCACAGCCTCTCAGACTGAACCTCGTGCCGGACACCACAGAACCACCTGCCGGACAGACCGGAACCACCTGCCGGACACGCCGGAACCACCGGCTCGACCCGCCGGAACGACCGCTGGACATGCAAAATCACCTGCCGGCTACGCCGGAAACACTTGGCGAACACTCCGGAATCACCTGCCGGGCATGCCGGAACCACCTCTCAGATATGCCAGAACCACGTGCCAATGACCCCGGAAGCACCTGCAGAGCACGCCGCAACCACCTGCTCGACTCGCCAGAACCACCTGCCGGACACGCAAAAATCACCTGCCGGCTACGCCACAACCAGTTGGGGAACACTTCGGAATCACCTGCCGGGCTTGCTGGAACCACCTGCCGGTCATGCCAAAATCACCTGCCAACTACGCCAGTACCACTTGGCGGACACTGTGGAAACACCTGTCGGGCCGGCCGGAACCACATCTCAGACGTGCCAGAACCATGTGCATGAGATGCTGGAACCACACCCCGAACAGACGGAAAACACCTGCCAGACCCGTCTGAACAACCTGCCGAGCACGCCGGAGCCACCTGCTCGACTCGCCGGAACCACCTACCTGACATGCCCAAATCACCAGCCGGGTATGCCAGAACCACTTGGCGGACACTCCGGAATCATCTGCCGGACATGCCGGAACCAGCTCTCAGACACACCAGAACCACGTGCCGGAGACGCCGGAAGCACCTGCCGAGCATGCCGGAGCCACCTGCTCGACTCGCCAGAAACACCTGCTGGACACGCCAAAATCACCTGCCGGGTACGCCAGAACCACCTGGCGGAAACTCCGAAACCACCTGTCGCGCAAGCCGGAACCACCTCTCAGACGTGCCGGAATCACGTGCCGGACACGCCGGAATCACCTACCCGACAGACCGGAACCACCTGCCGAGCACGCCAGAGCCACCTGTTCGACTTGCTGGAACCACCTGCCGGACAGGCCAATATCAAATGCTGGCTATGCAAGAACCACAAGGGGGACGGTCCGGAATCACCTGCCAGCCATGGCGGAACCACCTCTCAGACGTACCAGAACCACCTGCCGGAGAAGCTGGAAACACGTCCTGGACAGTCTGGAACCACCTGCCGGCCAAGCCTGAACCACCTGCCAAGCACAACGGAACAACCTGCCAGACACGCCAAAATCACCTGCGTGTTATGCCAGAACCACTTGGAGGACTCTCTGGGATGACCTGCCGGGCATGCCGGAACCACCTCTCAGACGTGCCAGAACCATGTGGCGGACAGTCCGGAATCACCTGTTGGGCATGCGCAACCACCTCTGAGACGTACCAGAACCACATGCCGTGCAGGCTGGAACCACCTACCGGACAGACCGGAATCACCTTTCGGGCATGCCGGAACCACCTGTCAGATGTGCCAGAAACACGTGCCGGAGACGCCGGAAGCACCTGCCAAGCCCGTTGGAACCACCTGCTCAACTCTCCTGAACCACCTGCCGGACATGCCAAAATCACCTGCCGACTATGCCAAAACCACTTGGCGAACACTCCGGAATCACTTGCCGGGCATGCAGGAACTACCTCTCAGACATGCCAGAACCCCGTGCCAATGACCCCGGAAGCACCAGCCGAGCACGCCGGAACCACCTGCTCGACTCGCCAGAACCACCTGCCGATCACGCAAAAATCACCTGCCGGCTACGCCACAACCAGTTGGGGAACACTTTGGAATCACCGGCCAGGCTTGCTGGAACCACCTGCCAGTCATGCCAAAATCACCTGCCAACTACGCCAGAACCGCTTGGCGGACACTGCGGAAACACCTGTCGGGCCGGCTGGAACCACATCTCAGACGTGCCAGAAACGTGTTCATGAGATGCTGGAACCACACCCCGAACAGACGGATACTACCTGCCAGAACCGCCTGAACCACCTGCTGAGCACGCCGGAACCACCTGCTCGACTCACCGGTACCACCTCCCTGACACGCCAAAATCACCTGCTGGGTATGCCAGAACCACTTGGCGGACACTCCGGAATCATCTGCCGGACGTGCCGGAACCAGCTCTCAGACACACCAGAACCAAGTGCCGGAGACGCCGGAAGCACCTGCCGAGCATGCCGGAGCCACCTGCTCGACTCGCCAGAAACACCTGCCGGACACGCCAAAATCACCTGCCGGGTATGCCAGAACCACCTGGCGGACACTACGGAATCACCTGCCGCGCATGCCGGAACCACCTCTCAGACGTGCCGGAAGCACGTGCCAGACACGCCGGAAACACCTACCGGACAGACCGGAACCACCTGCCAAGAACGCCGGAGCCACCTGTTCGACTCCCTGGAACCACCTGCCGGACAGGCCAATATCAACTGCTGGCTATGCCAGAACCACCTGGGGGACAGTCCGGGATCACCTGCCAGCCATGGCGGAACCACCTCTCAGACGTGCCAGAAGCACGTGGCGGACAGTCCGGAATCACCTGTTGGGCATACGCAACCACCTCTGAGACGTACCAGAACCACGTGCCATGCACACCGGAACCACCTACCGGACAGACCGGAATCAACTTTTGGGCATGCCGGAACCACCAGTCAGATGTGCCAGAAACACGTGCCGGAGACGCCGGAAGCACCTGCCGAGCACGTCGCAACCACCTGCTCAACTCGCCTGAACCACCTGCCGGACACGCCAAAATCACCTGCCCGCTACACCAGCACCACTTCGGGGACAAGCCGGAATCACGTGAGGGGCATGCCGGCACAGCCTCTCAGACTGAACCTCGTGCCGGACACCACAGAACCACCTGCCGGACAGACCGGAACCACCTGCCGGACACGCCGGAACCACCGGCTCGACCCGCCGGAACGACAGCTGGACATGCAAAATCACCTGCCGGCTACGCCGGAAACACTTGGCGAACACTCCGGAATCACCTGCCGGGCATGCCGGAACCACCTCTCAGATATGCCAGAACCACATGCCAATGACCCCGGAAGCACCTGCCGAGCACGCCGGAACCACCTGCTCGACTCGCCAGAACCACCTGCCGGTCATGCCAAAATCACCTGCCAACTACGCCAGTACCACTTGGCGGACACTGTGGAAACACCTGTCGGGCCGGCCGGAACAACATCTCAGATGTGCCAGAACCATGTGCATGAGATGCTGGAACCACACCCCGAACAGACGGAAAACACCTGCCAGACCCGTCTGAACAACCTGCCGAGCAAGCCGGAGCCGCCTGCTCGACTCGCCGGAACCACCTACCTGACATGCAAAAATCACCAGCCGGGTATGCCAGAACCACTTGGCAGACACTCCGGAATCACCTGCCGGGCATGCCGGAACCAACTATCAGATATGCCAGAACCACGTGCCGGAGACGCCGGAAGCACCTGCCGAGTACGCCGGAGACACCTGCTCGACTCGCCAGAACCACCTGCCGGACACGCAAAAATCACCTGCCGGCTACGCCACAACCAGTTGGGGAACACTTCGGAATCACCTGCCGGGCTTGCTGGAACCACCTGCCTGTCATGCCAAAATCACCTGCCAACTACGCCAGTACTACTTGGTGGACACAGTGGAAACACCTGTCGGGCCGGCCGGAACCACATCTCAGACGGGCCAGAACCATGTGCATGAGATGCTGGAAGCACACCCCGAACAGACGGAAAACACCTGCCAGACCCGTCTGAACAACCTGCCGAGCATGCCGGAGCCACCTGCTCGACTCGCCAGAAACACCTGCCGGACACGCCAAAATCACCTGCCGGGTACGCCAGAACCACTTGGCGGACACTCCGAAATCACCTGTCGCGCATGCAGGAACCACCTCTCAGACATGCCGGAAGCACGTGCCGGACACGCCGGAATCACCTACGGGACAGACCGGAACCAAGTGCCGAGCACGCCGGAGCCACCTGTTCGACTCGCTGGAACCACCTGCCGGACAGGCCCATATCAAATGCTGGCTATGCCAGAACCACCTGGGGGACGGTCCGGAATCACCTGCCAGCCATGGCGGAACCACCTCTCAGACGTACCAGAACCACCTGCCGGAGAAGCTGGAAACACGTCCTGGACAGTCAGGAACCACCTGCCGGCCAAGCCTGAACCACCTGCCAAGCACAACGGAACAACCTGCCAGACACGCCAAAATCACCTGCGTGTTATGCCAGAACCACTTGGAGGACTCTCTGGGATGACCTGCCGGGCATGCCGGAACCACCTCTCAGACGTGCCAGAACCATGTGGCGGACAGTCCGGAATCACCTGTTGGGCATGCGCAACCACCTCTGAGACGTACCAGAACCACATGCCGTGCAGGCTGGAACCACCTACCGGACAGACCGGAATCACCTTTCGGGCATGCCGGAACCACCTGTCAGATGTGCCAGAAACACGTGCCGGAGACGCCGGAAGCACCTGCCAAGCACGTTGGAACCACCTGCTCAACTCGCCTGAACCACCTGCCGGACATGCCAAAATCACCTGCCGACTATGCCAGAACCACTTGGCGAACACTCCGGAATCACTTGCCGGGCATGCAGGAACCACCTCTCAGACATGCCAGAACCCCGTGCCAATGACCCCGGAAGCACCAGCCGAGCACGCCGGAACCACCTGCTCGACTCGCCAGAACCACCTGCCGATCACGCAAAAATCACCTGCCGGCTACGCCACAACCAGTTGGTGAACACTTTGGAATCACCTGCCAGGCTTGCTGGAACCACCTGCCAGTCATGCCAAAATCACCTGCCAACTACGCCAGAACCGCTTGGCGGACACTGCGGAAACACCTGTCAGGCCGGCTGGAACCACATCTCAGACGTGCCAGAAACGTGTTCATGAGATTCTGGAACCACACCCCGAACAGACGGATACCACCTGCCAGAACCGCCTGAACCACCTGCTGAGCACGCCGGAACCACCTGCTCGACTCACCGGTACCACCTCCCTGACACGCCAAAATCAACTGCTGGGTATCCCAGAACCACTTGGCGGACACTCCGGAATCATCTGCCGGACATGCCGGAACCAGCTCTCAGACACACCAGAACCAAGTGCCGGAGACGCCGGAAGCACCTGCCGAGCATGCCGGAGCCACCTGCTCGACTCCCCAGAAACACCTGCCGGACACGCCAAAATCACCTGCCGGGTACGCCAGAACCACCTGGCGGACACTACGGAATCACCTGCCGCGCATGCCGGAACCACCTCTCAGACGTGCCGGACGCACGTGCCAGACACGCCGCAAACACCTACCGGACAGACCGGAACCACCTGCCAAGAACGCCGGAGCCACCTGTTCGACTCGCTGGAACCACCTGCCGGAGAGGCCAATATCAACTGCTGGCTATGCCAGAACCACCTGGGGGACAGTCCGGGATCACCTGCCAGCCATGGCGGAACCACCTCTCAGACGTACCAGAACCACCTGCCGGAGAAGCTGGAAACACGTCCTGGACAGTCTGGAACCACGTGACGGCCATGCCTGAACCACCTGCCGAGCACGGCGGAACCACCTGCCGGACACGCCAAAATCACCTGCGGGCTACGCCAGAACCACTTGGACGACTCTCCGAAATGACCTGCCGGGCATGTTGGAACCACCTCTCAGACGTGCCAGAAGCACGTGGCGGACAGTCCGGAATCACCTGTTGGGCATACGCAACCACCTCTGACACGTACCAGAACCACGTGCCGTGCACGCCAGAAACACCTACCGGACAGACCGGAATCAACTTTTGGGCATGCCGGAACCACCAGTCAGATGTGCCAGAAACACGTGCCGGAGACGCCGGAAGCACCTGCCGAGCACGTCGCAACCACCTGCTCAACTCGCCTGAACCACCTGCCGGACACGCCAAAATCACCTGCCCGCTACACCAGCACCACTTCGGGGACAAGCCGGAATCACGTGAGGGGCATGCCGGCACAGACTCTCAGACTGACCCTCGTGCCGGACACCACGGATCCACCTGCCGGACAGACCGGAACCACCTGCCCGACACGCCGGAACCACCGGCTCGACCCGCCGGAACGACCGCTGGACATGCAAAATCACCTGCCGGCTACGCCGGAAACACTTGGCAAACACTCCGGAATCACCTGCCGGGCATGCCGGAACCACCTCTCAGATATGCCAGAACCACGTGCCAATGACCCCGGAAGCACCTGCCGAGCACGCCGGAACCACCTGCTCGACTCGCCAGAACCACCTGCTGGACACGCAAAAATCACCTGCCGGCTACGCCACAACCAGTTGGGGAACACTTCGGAATCACCTGCCGGGCTTGCTGGAACCACCTGCCGGTCATGCCAAAATCACCTGCCAACTACGCCAGTACCACTTGGCGGACACTGTGGAAACGCCTGTCGGGCCGGCCGGAACCACATCTCAGATGTGCCAGAACCATGTGCATGAGATGCTGGAACCACACCCCGAAGAGACGGAAAACACCTGCCAGACAAGTCTGAACAACCTGCCGAGCACACCGGAGCCACCTGCTCGACTCGCCGGATCCACCTACCTGACATGCCCAAATCACCAGCCGGATATGCCAGAACCACTTGCCGGACACTCCGGAATCATCTGCCGGACATGCCGGAACCAGCTCTCAGACACACCAGAACCACGTGCCGGAGACGCCGGAAGCACCTGCCGAGCATGCCGGAGCCACCTGCTCGACTCGCCAGAAACACCTGCCGGACACGCCAAAATCACCTGCCGGGTACGCCAGAACCACCTGGCGGACACTCCGAAACCACCTGTCGCGCATGCCGGAACCACCTCTCAGACGTGCCGGAAGCACGTGCCGGACACGCCGGAATCACCTACCGGACAGACCGGAACCACCTGCCGAGCACGCCGGAGCCACCTGTTCGACTCGCTGGAACCACCTGCCGGACAGGCCAATATCAAATGCTGGCTATGCCAGAACCACCTGGGGGACGGTCCGGAATCACCTGCCAGCCATGGCGGAACCATCTCTCAGACGTACCAGAACCACCTGCCGGAGAAGCTGGAAACACGTCCTGGACAGTCTGGAACCACCTGCCGGCCAAGCCTGAACCACCTGCCAAGCACAACGGAACAACCTGCCAGACACGCCAAAATCACGTGCGTGTTATGCCAGAACCACTTGGAGGACTCTCTGGGATGACCTGCCGGGCATGCCGGAACCACCTCTCAGACGTGCCAGAACCATGTGGCGGACAGTCCGGAATCACCTGTTGGGCATGCGCAACCACCTCTGAGACGTACCAGAACCACATGCCGTGCAGGCTGGAACCACCTACCGGACAGACCGGAATCACATTTCGGGCATGCCGGATCCACCTGTCAGATGTACCAGAAACACGTGCCGGAGACGCCGGAAGCACCTGCCAAGCACGTTGGAACCACCTGCTCAACTCGCCTGAACCACCTGCCGGACATGCCAAAATCACCTGCCGACTATGCCAGAACCACTTGGCGAACACTCCGGAATCACTTGCCGGGCATGCAGGAACCACATCTCAGACATGCCAGAACCCCGTGCCAATGACCCCGGAAGCACCAGCCGAGCACGCCGGAACCACCTGCTCGACTCGCCAGAACCACCTGCCGATCACGCAAAAATCACCTGCCGGCTACGCCACAACCAGTTGGTGAACACTTTGGAATCACCTGCCAGGCTTGCTGGAACCACCTGCCAGTCATGCCAAAATCACCTGCCAACTACGCCAGAACCGCTTGGCGGACACTGCGGAAACACCTGTCGGGCCGGCTGGAACCACATCTAAGACGTGCCAGAAACGTGTTCATGAGATGCTGGAACACACCCCGAACAGACGGATACCACCTGCCAGAACCGCCTGAACCACCTGCTGAGCACGCCGGAACCACCTGCTCGACTCACCGGTACCACCTCCCTGACACGCCAAAATCACCTGCTGGGTATGCCAGAACCACTTGGCGGACACTCCGGAATCATCTGCTGGACATGACGGAACC
>NW_027228317.1:0-74479 GCF_037783145.1 Equus przewalskii
TCGAGCAGGTGGTTCCGGTGTGCTCAGCAGGTGGTTCAGGCGGTTCTGGCAGGTGGTATCCGTCTGTTCGGGGTGTGGTTCCAGCATCTCATGAACACGTTTCTGGCACGTCTGCGATGCGGTTCCAGCCGGCCCGACAGGTGTTTCCGCAGTGTCCGCCAAGCGGTTCTGGCGTAGTTGGCAGGTGATTTTGGCATGACTGGCAGGTGGTTCCAGCAAGCCTGGCAGGTGATTCCAAAGTGTTCACCAACTGGTTGTGGCGTAGTCGGCAGGTGATTTTTGCGTGATCGGCAGGTGGTTCTGGCGAGTCGAGCAGGTGGTTCCGGCGTGCTCGGCTGGTGCTTCCGGGGTCATTGGCACGGGGTTCTGGCATGTCTGAGAGGTGGTTCCTGCATGCCCGGCAAGTGATTCCGGAGTGTTCGCCAAGTGGTTCTGGCATAGTCGGCAGGTGATTTTGGCATGTCCGGCAGGTGGTTCAGGCGAGTTGAGCCGGTGGTTCCAACGTGCTTGGCAGGTGCTTCCGGCGTCTCCGGCACGTGTTTCTGGCACATCTGACAGGTGGTTCCGGCATGCCCGAAAGGTGATTCCGGTCTGTCCAGTATGTGGTTCCAGCCTGCACGGTATGTGGTTCTGGTACGTCTCAGAGGTGGTTGCGCATGCCCAACATGTGATTCCGGACTGTCCGCCACATGGTTCTGGCACGTCTGAGAGGTGGTTCCGGCATGCCCGGCAGGTCATCCCAGAGAGTCCTCCAAGTGGTTCTGGCATAACACGCAGGTGATTTTGGCGTGTCTGGCAGGTTGTTCCGTTGTGCTTGGCAGGTGGTTCAGGCTTGGCCGGCAGGTGGTTCCAGACTGTCCAGGACGTGTTTCCAGCTTCTCCGGCAGGTGGTTCTGGTACGTCTGAGAGGTGGTTCCGCCATGGCTGGCAGGTGATTCCGGACCGTCCCCCAGGTGGTTCTGGCATAGCCAGCAGTTAATATTGGCCTGTCCGGCAGGTGGTTCCAGCGAGTCGAACAGGTGCCTCCGGCGTGCTCGGCAGGTGGTTCCGGTCTGTCCGGTAGGTGATTCCGGCGTGTCCGGCACGTGCTTCCGGCACGTCTGAGATGTGGTTCCGGCATGCGCGACAGGTGATTTCGGAGTGTCCGCCAGGTGGTTCTGGCGTACCCGGCAGGTGATTTTGGCGTGTCCGGCAGGTGTTTCTGGCGAGTCGAGCAGGTGGCTCCGGCATGCTCGGCAGGTGCTTCCGGCGTCTCCGGCACGTGGTTCTGGTGTGTCTGAGAGCTGGTTCCGGCATGTCCGGCAGATGATTCCGGAGTGTCCGCCAAGTGGTTCTGGCATACCCGGCTGGTGATTTGGGCATGTCAGGTAGGTGGTTCCGGCGAGTGGAGCAGGTCGCTCCGGCGTGCTCGGCAGGTTGTTCAGACGGGTCTGGCAGGTGTTTTCCGTCTGTTTGGGGTGTGGTTCCAGCATCTCATGAACACGTTTCTGGCACGTCTGAGATGTGGTTCCAGCCGGCCCGACAGGTGTTTCCGCAGTGTCCGCCAAGCGGTTCTGGCGTAGTTGGCAGGTGATTTTGGCATGACTGGCAGGTGGTTCCAGCAAGCCTGGCAGGTGATTCCGAAGTGTTCACCAACTGGTTGTGGCGTAGCCGGCAGGTGATTTTTGCGTGATCGGCAGGTGGTTCTGGCGAGTCGAGCAGGTGGTTCCGGCGTGCTCGGCTGGTGCTTCCGGGGTCATTGGCACGGGGTTCTGGCATGTCTGAGAGGTGGTTCCTGCATGCCCGGCAAGTGATTCCGGAGTGTTCGCCAAGTGGTTCTGGCATAGTCGGCAGGTGATTTTGGCATGTCCGGCAGGTGGTTCAGGCGAGTTGAGCAGGTGGTTCCAACGTGCTCGGCAGGTGCTTCCGGCGTCTCCGGCACGTGTTTCTGGCACATCTGACTGGTGGTTCCGGCATGCCCGAAAGTTGATTCCGGTCTGTCCGGTAGGTGGTTCCGGCGTGCACGGCACGTGGTTCTGGTACGTGTCAGAGGTGGTTGCGTATGCCCAAAAGGTGATTCCGGACTGTCCGCCACGTGCTTCTGGCACGTCTGAGAGGTGGTTCCAACATGCCCGGCAGGTCATTTCGGAGAGTCGTCCAAGTGGTTCTGGCGTAGCCCGCAGGTGATTTTGGCGTGTCCGGCAGGTGGTTCCGCCGTGCTCGGCAGGTGGTTCAGGCATGGCCGTCACGTGGTTCCAGTCTGTCCAGGACGTGTTTCCAGCTTCTCCGGCAGGTGGTTCTGGTACGTCTGAGAGGTGGTTCCGCCATGGCTGGCAGGTGATCCCGGACTGTCCCCCAGGTGGTTCTGGCATAGCCAGCAGTTGATATTGGCCTGTCCGGCAGGTGGTTCCAGCGAGTCGAACAGGTGGCTCCGGCGTTCTTGGCAGGTGGTTCCGGTCTGTCCGGTAGGTGTTTCCGGCGTGTCCGGCACGTGCTTCCGGCACGTCTGAGAGGTGGTTCCGGCATGCGCGGCAGGTGATTCCGTAGTGTCCGCCAGGTGGTTCTGGCATACCCGGCAGGTGATTTTGGCGTGTCCGGCAGGTGTTTCTGGCGAGTCGAGCAGGTGGCTCCGGCATGCTCGGCAGGTGCTTCCGGCGTCTCCGGCACTTGGTTCTGGTGTGTCTGAGAGCTGGTTCCGGCATGTCCGGCAGATGATTCCGGAGTGTCCGCCAAGTGGTTCTGGCATACCCAGCAGGTGATTTTGGCGTGTCAGGGAGGTGGTACCGGTGAGTCGAGCAGGTGGTTCCGGCGTGCTCAGCAGGTGGTTCAGGCGGTTCTGGCAGGTGGTATCCGTCTGTTCGGGGTGTGGTTCCAGCATCTCATGAACACGTTTCTGGCACGTCTGAGATGTGGTTCCAGCCGGCCCGACAGGTGTTTCCGCAGTGTCCGCCAAGCGGTTCTGGCGTAGTTGGCAGGTGATTTTGGCATGACTGGCAGGTGGTTCCAGCAAGCCTGGCAGGTGATTCCAAAGTGTTCACCAACTGGTTGTGGCGTAGCCGGCAGGTGATTTTTGCGTGATCGGCAGGTGGTTCTGGCGAGTCGAGCAGGTGGTTCCGGCGTGCTCGGCTGGTGCTTCCGGGGTCATTGGCACGGGGTTCTGGCATGTCTGAGAGGTGGTTCCTGCATGCGCGACAGGTGGTTTCGGAGTGTCCGCCAGGTGGTTCTGGCGTACCCGGCAGGTGATTTTGGCGTGTCCGGCAGGTGTTTCTGGCGAGTCGAGCAGGTGGCTCCGGCATGCTCGGCAGGTGCTTCCGGCGTCTCCGGCACGTGGTTCTGGTGTGTCTGAGAGCTGGTTCCGGCATGTCCGGCAGATGATTCCGGAGTGTCCGCCAAGTGGTTCTGGCATACCCGGCTGGTGATTTGGGCATGTCAGGTAGGTGGTTCCGGCGAGTCGAGCAGGTGGCTCCGGCGTGCTCGGCAGGTTGTTCAGACGGGTCTGGCAGGTGTTTTCCGTCTGTTCGGGGTGTGGTTCCAGCATCTCATGCACATGGTTCTGGCACGTCTGAGATGTGGTTCCGGCCGGCCCGACAGGTGTTTCCACAGTGTCCGCCAAGTGGTACTGGCGTAGTTGGCAGGTGATTTTGGCATGACCGGCAGGTGGTTCCAGCAAGCCCGGCAGGTGATTCCGAAGTGTTCCCCAACTGGTTGTGGCGTAGCCGGCCGGTGATTTCTGCGTGTCCGGCAGGTGGTTCTGGCGAGTCGAGCAGGTGGTTCCGGCGTGCTCGGCAGGTGCTTCCGGGGTCATTGCCACGTGGTTCTGGCATATCTGAGAGGTGGTTCCGGCATGCCCGGCAGGTGATTCCGGAGTGTTCGCCAAGTGTTTCCGGCGTAGCCGGCAGGTGATTTTGCATGTCCAGCGGTCGTTCCGGCGGGTCGAGCCGGTGGTTCCGGCGTGTCCGGCAGGTGGTTCCGGTCTGTCCGGCAGGTGGTTCTGTGGTGTCCGGCACGAGGTTCAGTCTGAGAGGCTGTGCCGGCATGCCCCTCACGTGATTCCGGCTTGTCCCTGAAGTGGTGCTGGTGTAGCGGGCAGGTGATTTTGGCGTGTCCCGCAGGTGGTTCAGGCGAGTTGAGCAGGTGGTTGCGACGTGCTCGGCAGGTGCTTCCGGCGTCTCCGGCACGTGTTTCTGGCACATCTGACTGGTGGTTCCGGCATGCCCAAAACTTGATTCCGGTCTGTCCGGTAGGTGGTTCCGGCGTGCACGGCACGTGGTTCTGGTACGTGTCAGAGGTGGTTGCGTATGCCCAACAGGTGATTCCGGACTGTCCGCCACGTGCTTCTGGCACGTCTGAGAGGTGGTTCCAACATGCCCGGCAGGTCATTTCGGAGAGTCGTCCAAGTGGTTCTGGCGAAGCCCGCGGGTGATTTTGGCGTGTCCGGCAGGTGGTTCCGCCGTGCTCGGCAGGTGGTTCAGGCATGGCCGTCACGTGGTTCCAGTCTGTCCAGGACGTGTTTCCAGCTTCTCCGGCAGGTGGTTCTGGTACGTCTGAGAGGTGGTTCCGCCATGGCTGGCAGGTGATCCCGGACTGTCCCCCAGGTGGTTCTGGCATAGCCAGCAGTTGATATTGGCCTGTCCGGCAGGTGGTTCCAGCGAGTCGAACAGGTGGCTCCGGCGTTCTTGGCAGGTGGTTCCGGTCTGTCCGGTAGGTGTTTCCGGCGTGTCTGGCACGTGCTTCCGGCACGTCTGAGAGGTGGTTCCGGCATGCGCGGCAGGTGATTCCGGAGTGTCCGCCAGGTGGTTCTGGCATACCCGGCAGGTGATTTTGGCGTGTCTGGCAGGTGTTTCTGGCGAGTCGAGCAGGTGGCTCCGGCATGCTCGGCAGGTGCTTCCGGCGTCTCCGGCACTTGGTTCTGGTGTGTCTGAGAGCTGGTTCCGGCATGTCCGGCAGATGATTCCGGAGTGTCCGCCAAGTGGTTCTGGCATACCCAGCAGGTGATTTTGGCGTGTCAGGGAGGTGGTACCGGTGAGTCGAGCAGGTGGTTCCGGCGTGCTCAGCAGGTAGTTCAGGCGGTTCTGGCAGGTGGTATCCGTCTGTTCGGGGTGTGGTTCCAGCATCTCATGAACACGTTTCTGGCACGTCTGAGATGTGGTTCCAGCCGGCCCGACAGGTGTTGCCGCAGTGTCCGCCAAGCGGTTCTGGCGTAGTTGGCAGGTGATTTTGGCATGACTGGCAGGTGGTTCCAGCAAGCCTGGCAGGTGATTCCAAAGTGTTCACCAACTGGTTGTGGCGTAGCCGGCAGGTGATTTTTGCGTGATCGGCAGGTGGTTCTGGCGAGTCGAGCAGGTGGTTCCGGCGTGCTCGGCTGGTGCTTCCGGGGTCATTGGCACGGGGTTCTGGCATGTCTGAGAGGTGGTTCCTGCATGCCCGGCAAGTGATTCCGGAGTGTTCGCCAAGTGGTTCTGGCATAGTCGGCAGGTGATTTTGGCATGTCCGGCAGGTGGTTCAGGCGAGTTGAGCAGGTGGTTCCAACGTGCTTGGCAGGTGCTTCCGGCGTCTCCGGCACGTGTTTCTGGCACATCTGACAGGTGGTTCCGGCATGCGCGAAAGGTGATTCCGGTCTGTCCGGTAGGTGGTTCCAGCCTGCATGGCATGTGGTTCTGGTACGTCTCAGAGGTGGTTGCGCATGCCCAACAGGTGATTCCGGACTGTCCGCCACATGGTTCTGGCACGTCTGAGAGGTGGTTCCGGCATGCCCGGCAGGTCATCCCAGAGAGTCCTCCAAGTGGTTCTGGCATAACACGCAGGTGATTTTGGCGTGTCTGGCAGGTTGTTCCGTTGTGCTTGGCAGGTGGTTCAGGCTTGGCCGGCAGGTGGTTCCAGACTGTCCAGGGCGTGTTTCCAGCTTCTCCGGCAGGTGGTTCTGGTACGTCTGAGAGGTGGTTCCGCCATGGCTGGCAGGTGATTCCGGACCGTCCCCCAGGTGGTTCTGGCATAGCTAGCAGTTAATATTGGCCTGTCCGGAAGGTGGTTCCAGCGAGTGGAACAGGTGGCTCCGGCGTGCTCGGCAGGTGGTTCCGGTCTGTCCGGTAGGTGATTCCGGCGTGTCCGGCACGTGCTTCCGGCACATCTGAGAGGTGGTTCCGGCATGCGCGACAGGTGGTTTCGGAGTGTCCGCCAGGTGGTTCTGGCGTACCCGGCAGGTGATTTTGGCGTGTCCAGCAGGTGGTTCCGGCGAGTCGAGCAGGTGGTTCCGGCGTGCTCGGCAGGTGCTTCCGGGGTCATTGGCACGTGGTTCTGGCATATCTGAGAGGTGGTTCCGGCATGCCCGGCAGGTGATTCCGGAGTGTTCGCCAAGTGTTTCCGGCGTAGCCGGCAGGTGATTTTCCATGTCCAGCGGTCGTTCCGGCGGGTCGAGCCGGTGGTTCCGGCGTGTCCGGCAGGTGGTTCCGGTCTGTCCGGCAGGTGGTTCTGTGTTGTCCGGCACGAGGTTCAGTCTGAGAGGCTGTGCTGGCATGCCCCTCACGTGATTCCGGCTTGTCCCCGAAGTGGTGCTGGTGTAGCGGGCAGGTGATTTTGGCGTGTCCGGCAGGTGGTTCAGGCGAGTTGAGCAGGTGGTTGCGACGTGCTCGGCAGGTGCTTCCGGCGTCTCCGGCACGTGTTTCTGGCACATCTGACTGGTGGTTCCGGCATGCCCAAAACTTGATTCCGGTCTGTCCGTTAGGTGGTTCCGGCGTGCACGGCACGTGGTTCTGGTACGTCTCAGAGGTGGTTGCGTATGCCCAACAGGTGATTCCGGACTGTCCGCCACATGCTTCTGGCACGTCTGAGAGGTGGTTCCAACATGCCCGGCAGGTCATTTCGGAGAGTCGTCCAAGTGGTTCTGGCGTAGCCCGCAGGTGATTTTGGCGTGTCCGGCAGGTGGTTCCGCCGTGCTCGGCAGGTGGTTCAGGCATGGCCGTCACGTGGTTCCAGTCTGTCCAGGACGTGTTTCCAGCTTCTCCGGCAGGTGGTTCTGGTACGTCTGAGAGGTGGTTCCGCCATGGCTGGCAGGTGATCCCGGACTGTCAGCCAGGTGGTTCTGGCATAGCCAGCAGTTGATATTGGCCTGTCCGACAGGTGGTTCCAGCGAGTCGAACAGGTGGCTCCGGCGTTCTTGGCAGGTGGTTCCGGTCTGTCCGGTAGGTGTTTCCAGCGTGTCTGGCACGTGCTTCCGGCACGTCTGAGAGGTGGTTCCGGCATGTGCGGCAGGTGATTCCGTAGTGTCCGCAAGGTGGTTCTGGCATACCCAGCAGGTGATTTTGGCGTGTCAGGGAGGTGGTACCGGTGAGTCGAGCAGGTGGTTCCGGCGTGCTCAGCAGGTGGTTCAGGCGGTTCTGGCAGGTGGTATCCGTCTGTTCGGGGTGTGGTTCCAGCATCTCATGAACACGTTTCTGGCACGTCTGAGATGTGGTTCCAGCCGGCCCGACAGGTGTTTCCGCAGTGTCCGCCAAGCGGTTCTGGCGTAGTTGGCAGGTGATTTTGGCATGACTGGCAGGTGGTTCCAGCAAGCCTGGCAGGTGATTCCAAAGTGTTCACCAACTGGTTGTGGCGTAGCCGGCAGGTGATTTTTGCGTGATCGGCAGGTGGTTCTGGCGAGTCGAGCAGGTGGTTCCGGCGTGCTCGGCTGGTGCTTCCAGGGTCATTGGCACGGGGTTCTGGCATGTCTGAGAGGTGGTTCCTGCATGCCCGGCAAGTGATTCCGGAGTGTTCGCCAAGTGGTTCTGGCATAGTCGGCAGGTGATTTTGGCATGTCCGGCAGGTGGTTCAGGCGAGTTGAGCAGGTGGTTCCAACGTGCTTGGCAGGTGCTTCCGGCGTCTCCGGCACGTGTTTCTGGCACATCTGACAGGTGGTTCCGGCATGCCCGAAAGGTGATTCCCGTCTGTCCGGTAGGTGGTTCCAGCCTGCACGGCATGTGGTTCTGGTACGTCTCAGAGGTGGTTGCGCATGCCCAACAGGTGATTCCGGACTGTCCGCCACATGGTTCTGGCACGTCTGAGAGGTGGTTCCGGCATGCCCGGCAGGTCATCCCAGAGAGTCCTCCAAGTGGTTCTGGCATAACACGCAGGTGATTTTGGCGTGTCTGGCAGGTTGTTCCGTTGTGCTTGGCAGGTGGTTCAGGCTTGGCCGGCAGGTGGTTCCAGACTGTCCAGGACGTGTTTCCAGCTTCTCCGGCAGGTGGTTCTGGTACGTCTGAGAGGTGGTTCCGCCATGGCTGGCAGGTGATTCCGGACCGTCCCCCAGGTGGTTCTGGCATAGCCAGCAGTTGATATTGGCCTGTCCGGCAGGTGGTTCCAGCGAGTCGAACAGGTGGCTCCGGCGTGCTCGGCAGGTGGTTCCGGTCTGTCCGGTAGGTGATTCCGGCGTGTCGGGCACGTGCTTCCGGCACGTCTGAGAGGTGGTTCCGGCATGCGCGACAGGTGGTTTCGGAGTGTCCGCCAGGTGGTTCTGGCGTACCCGGCAGGTGATTTTGGCGTGTCCGGCAGGTGTTTCTGGCGAGTCGAGCAGGTGGCTCTGGCATGCTCGGCAGGTGCTTCCGGCGTCTCCGGCACGTGGTTCTGGTGTGTCTGAGAGCTGGTTCCGGCATGTCCGGCAGATGATTCCGGAGTGTCCGCCAAGTGGTTCTGGCATACCCGGCTGGTGATTTGGGCATGTCAGGTAGGTGGTTCCGGCGAGTCGAGCAGGTGGCTGCGGCGTGCTCGGCAGGTTGTTCAGACGGGTCTGGCAGGTGTTTTCCGTCTGTTCGGGGTGTGGTTCCAGCATCTCATGCACATGGTTCTGGCACGTCTGAGATGTGGTTCCGGCCGGCCCGACAGGTGTTTCCACAGTGTCCGCCAAGTGGTACTGGCGTAGTTGGCAGGTGATTTTGGCATGACCGGCAGGTGGTTCCAGCAAGCCCGGCAGGTGATTCCGAAGTGTTCCCCAACTGGTTGTGGCGTAGCCGGCAGGTGATTTCTGCGTGTCCGGCAGGTGGTTCTGGCGAGTCGAGCAGGTGGTTCCGGCGTGCTCGCCAGGTGCTTCCGGGGTCATTGGCACGTGGTTCTGGCATATCTGAGAGGTGGTTCCGGCATGCCCGGCAGGTGATTCCGGAGTGTTCGCCAAGTGTTTCCGGCGCAGCCGGCAGGTGATTTTGCATGTCCAGCGGTCGTTCCGGCGGGTCGAGCCGGTGGTTCCGGCGTGTCCGGCAGGTGGTTCCGGTCTGTCCGGCAGATGGTTCTGTGGTGTCCGGCACGAGGTTCAGTCTGAGAGGCTGTGCCGGCATGCCCCTCACGTGATTCCGGCTTGTCCCCGAAGTGGTGCTGGTGTAGCGGGCAGGTGATTTTGGCATGTCCGGCAGGTGGTTCAGGCGAGTTGAGCAGGTGGTTGCGACGTGCTCGGCAGGTGCTTCCGGCGTCTCCGGCACGTGTTTCTGGCACATCTGACTGGTGGTTCCGGCATGCCCAAAAGTTGATTCCGGTCTGTCCGGTAGGTGGTTCCGGCGTGCACGGCACGTGGTTCTGGTACGTGTCAGAGGTGGTTGCGTATGCCCAACAGGTGATTCCGGACTGTCCGCCACGTGCTTCTGGCACGTCTGAGAGGTGGTTCCAACATGCCCGGCAGGTCATTTCGGAGAGTCGTCCAAGTGGTTCTGGCGTAGCCCGCAGGTGATTTTGGCGTGTCCGGCAGGTGGTTCCGCCGTGCTCGGCAGGTGGTTCAGGCATGGCCGTCACGTGGTTCCAGTCTGTCCAGGACGTGTTTCCAGCTTCTCCGGCAGGTGGTTCTGGTACGTCTGAGAGGTGGTTCCGCCATGGCTGGCAGGTGATCCCGGACTGTCCCCCAGGTGGTTCTGGCATAGCCAGCAGTTGATATTGGCCTGTCCGGCAGGTGGTTCCAGCGAGTCGAACAGGTGGCTCCGGCGTGCTCGGCAGGTGGTTCCGGTCTGTCCGGTAGGTGATTCCGGCGTGTCCGGCACGTGCTTCCGGCACGTCTGAGAGGTGGTTCCGGCATGCGCGACAGGTGGTTTCGGAGTGTCCGCCAGGTGGTTCTGGCATACCCGGCAGGTGATTTTGGCGTGTCCGGCAGGTGTTTCTGGCGAGTCGAGCAGGTGGCTCCGGCATGCTCGGCAGGTGCTTCCGGCGTCTCCGGCACGTGGTTCTGGTGTGTCTGAGAGCTGGTTCCGGCATGTCCGGCAGATGATTCCGGAGTGTCCGCCAAGTGGTTCTGGCATACCCGGCTGGTGATTTGGGCATGTCAGGTAGGTGGTTCCGGCGAGTCGAGCAGGTGGCTCCGGCGTGCTCGGCAGGTTGTTCAGACAGGTCTGGCAGGTGTTTTCCGTCTGTTCGGGGTGTGGTTCCAGCATCTCATGCACATGGTTCTGGCACGTCTGAGATGTGGTTCCGGCCGGCCCGACAGGTGTTTCCACAGTGTCCGCCAAGTGGTACTGGCGTAGTTGGCAGGTGATTTTGGCATGACCGGCAGGTGGTTCCAGCAAGCCCGGCAGGTCATTCCGAAGTGTTCCCCAACTGGTTGTGGCGTAGCCGGCAGGTGATTTTTGCGTGTCCGGCAGGTGGTTCTGGCGAGTCAAGCAGGTGGTTCCGGCGTGCTCGGCTGGTGCTTCCGGGGTCATTGGCACGTGGTTCTGGCATATCTGAGATGTGGTTCCGGCATGCGCGGCAGGTGATTCCGGAGTGTTCGCCAAGTGTTTCCAGCGTAGCCGGCAGGTGATTTTGCATGTCCAGCGGTCGTTCCGGCGGGTCGAGCCGGTGGTTCCGGCGTGTCCGGCAGGTGGTTCCGGTCTGTCCGGCAGGTGGTTCTGTGGTGTCCGGCACGAGGTTCAGTCTGAGAGGCTGTGCCGGCATGCCCCTCACGTGATTCCGGCTTGTCCCCGAAGTGGTGCTGGTGTAGCGGGCAGCTGATTTTGGCGTGTCCGGCAGGTGGTTCAGGCGAGTTGAGCAGGTGGTTGCGACGTGCTCGGCAGGTGCTTCCGGCGTCTCCGGCACGTGTTTCTGGCACATCTGACTGGTGGTTCCGGCATGCCCAAAAGTTGATTCCGGTCTGTCCGGTAGGTGGTTCCGGCGTGCACGGCACGTGGTTCTGGTACGTGTCAGAGGTGGTTGCGTATGCCCAACAGGTGATTCCGGACTGTCCGCCACGTGCTTCTGGCACGTCTGAGAGGTGGTTCCAACATGCCCGGCAGGTCATTTCGGAGAGTCGTCCAAGTGGTTCTGGCGTAGCCCGCAGGTGATTTTGGCGTGTCCGGCAGGTGGTTCCGCCGTGCTCGGCAGGTGGTTCAGGCATGGCCGTCACGTGGTTCCAGTCTGTCCAGGACGTGTTTCCAGCTTCTCCGGCAGGTGGTTCTGGTACGTCTGAGAGGTGGTTCCGCCATGGCTGGCAGGTGATCCCGGACTGTCCCCCAGGTGGTTCTGGCATAGCCAGCAGTTGATATTGGCCTGTCCGGCAGGTGGTTCCAGCGAGTCGAACAGGTGGCTCCGGCGTGCTCGGCAGGTGGTTCCGGTCTGTCCGGTAGGTGATTCCGGCGTGTCCGGCACGTGCTTCCGGCACGTCTGAGAGGTGGTTCCGGCATGCGCGACAGGTGGTTTCGGAGTGTCCACCAGGTGGTTCTGGCGTACCCGGCAGGTGATTTTGGCGTGTCCGGCAGGTGTTTCTGGCGAGTCGAGCAGGTGGCTCCGGCATGCTCGGCAGGTGCTTCCGGCGTCTCCGGCACGTGGTTCTGGTGTGTCTGAGAGCTGGTTCCGGCATGTCCGGCAGATGATTCCGGAGTGTCCGCCAAGTGGTTCTGGCATACCCGGCTGGTGATTTGGGCATGTCAGGTAGGTGGTTCCGGCGAGTCGAGCAGGTGGCTCCGGCGTGCTCGGCAGGTTGTTCAGACAGGTCTGGCAGGTGTTTTCCGTCTGTTCGGGGTGTGGTTCCAGCATCTCATGCACATGGTTCTGGCACGTCTGAGATGTGGTTCCGGCCGGCCCGACAGGTGTTTCCACAGTGTCCGCCAAGTGGTACTGGCGTAGTTGGCAGGTGATTTTGGCATGACCGGCAGGTGGTTCCAGCAAGCCCGGCAGGTGATTCCGAAGTGTTCCCCAACTGGTTGTGGCGTAGCCGGCAGGTGATTTTTGCGTGTCCGGCAGGTGGTTCTGGCGAGTCGAGCAGGTGGTTCCGGCGTGCTCGGCTGGTGCTTCCGGGGTCATTGGCACGTGGTTCTGGCATATCTGAGAGGTGGTTCCGGCATGCGCGGCAGGTGATTCCGGAGTGTTCGCCAAGTGTTTCCGGCGTAGCCGGCAGGTGATTTTGCATGTCCAGCGGTCGTTCCGGCGGGTCGAGCCGGTGGTTCCGGCGTGTCCGGCAGGTGGTTCCGGTCTGTCCGGCAGGTGGTTCTGTGGTGTCCTGCACGAGGTTCAGTCTGAGAGGCTGTGCCGGCATGCCCCTCACGTGATTCCGGCTTGTCCCCGAAGTGGTGCTGGTGTAGCGGGCAGGTGATTTTGGCGTGTCCGGCAGGTGGTTCCGCCGTGCTCGGCAGGTGGTTCAGGCATGGCCGTCACGTGGTTCCAGTCTGTCCAGGACGTGTTTCCAGCTTCTCCGGCAGGTGGTTCTGGTACGTCTGAGAGGTGGTTCCGCCATGGCTGGCAGGTGATCCCGGACTGTCCCCCAGGTGGTTCTGGCATAGCCAGCAGTTGATATTGGCCTGTCCGGCAGGTGGTTCCAGCGAGTCGAACAGGTGGCTCCGGCGTTCTTGGCAGGTGGTTCCGGTCTGTCCGGTAGGTGTTTCCGGCGTGTCTGGCACGTGCTTCCGGCACGTCTGAGAGGTGGTTCCGGCATGCGCGGCAGGTGATTCCGGAGTGTCCGCCAGGTGGTTCTGGCATACCCGGCAGGTGATTTTGGCGTGTCCGGCAGGTGTTTCCGGCGAGTCGAGCAGGTGGCTCCGGCATGCTCGGCAGGTGCTTCCGGCGTCTCCGGCACTTGGTTCTGGTGTGTCTGAGAGCTGGTTCCGGCATGTCCGGCAGATGATTCCGGAGTGTCCGCCAAGTGGTTCTGGCATACCCAGCAGGTGATTTTGGCGTGTCAGGGAGGTGGTACCGGTGAGTCGAGCAGGTGGTTCCGGCGTGCTCAGCAGGTAGTTCAGGCGGTTCTGGCAGGTGGTATCCGTCTGTTCGGGGTGTGGTTCCAGCATCTCATGAACACGTTTCTGGCACGTCTGAGATGTGGTTCCAGCCGGCCCGACAGGTGTTTCCGCAGTGTCCGCCAAGCGGTTCTGGCGTAGTTGGCAGGTGATTTTGGCAAGCCTGGCAGGTGATTCCAAAGTGCTCACCAACTGGTTGTGGCGTAGCCGGCAGGTGATTTTTGCGTGATCGGCAGGTGGTTCTGGCGAGTCGAGCAGGTGGTTCCGGCGTGCTCGGCTGGTGCTTCCGGGGTCATTGGCACGGGGTTCTGGCATGTCTGAGAGGTGGTTCCTGCATGCCCGGCAAGTGATTCCGGAGTGTTCGCCAAGTGGTTCTGGCATAGTCGGCAGGTGATTTTGGCATGTCCGGCAGGTGGTTCAGGCGAGTTGAGCAGGTGGTTGCGACGTGCTCGGCAGGTGCTTCCGGCGTCTCCGGCACGTGTTTCTGGCACATCTGACTGGTGGTTCCGGCATGCCCAAAAGTTGATTCCGGTCTGTCCGGTAGGTGGTTCCGGCGTGCACGGCACGTGGTTCTGGTACGTGTCAGAGGTGGTTGCGTATGCCCAACAGGTGATTCCGGACTGTCCGTAACGTGCTTCTGGCACGTCTGAGAGGTGGTTCCAACATGCCCGGCAGGTCATTTCGGAGAGTCGTCCAAGTGGTTCTGGCGTAGCCCGCAGGTGATTTTGGCGTGTCCGGCAGGTGGTTCCGGTCTGTCCGGCAGGTGGTTCTGTGGTGTCCGGCACGAGGTTCAGTCTGAGAGGCTGTCCCGGCATGCCCCTCACGTGATTCCGTCTTGTCCCCCAAGTGGTGCTGGTGTAGAGGGCAGGTGATTTTGGCGTGTCCGGCAGCTGGTTCCGCCGTGCTCGGCAGGTTGTTCAGGCATGGCCGTCACGTGGTTCCAGTCTCTCCAGGACTTGTTTCCAGCTTCTCCGGCAGGTGGTTCTGGTACGTCTGAGAGGTGGTTCCGCCATGGCTGGCAGGTGATCCCGGACTGTCCCCCAGGTGGTTCTGGCATAGCCAGCAGTTGATATTGGCCTGTCCGGCAGGTGGTTCCAGCGAGTCGAACAGGTGGCTCCGGCGTTCTTGGCAGGTGGTTCCGGTCTGTCCGGTAGGTGTTTCCGGCGTGTCCGGCACGTGCTTCCGGCACGTCTGAGAGGTGGTTCTGGCATGCGCGGCAGGTGATTCCGTAGTGTCCGCCAGGTGGTTCTGGCGTACCCGGCAGGTGATTTTGGCGTGTCCGGCAGGTGTTTCTGGCGAGTCGAGCAGGTGGCTCCGGCATGCTCGGCAGGTGCTTCCGGCGTCTCCGGCACTTGGTTCTGGTGTGTCTGAGAGCTGGTTCCGGCATGTCCGGCAGATGATTCCGGAGTGTCCGCCAAGTGGTTCTGGCGTACCCAGCAGGTGATTTTGGCGTGTCAGGGAGGTGGTACCGGTGAGTCGAGCAGGTGGTTCCGGCGTGCTCAGCAGGTGGTTCAGGCGGTTCTGGCAGGTGGTATCCGTCTGTTCGGGGTGTGGTTCCAGCATCTCATGAACACGTTTCTGGCACGTCTGAGATGTGGTTCCAGCCGGCCCGACAGGTGTTTCCGCAGTGTCCGCCAAGCGGTTCTGGCGTAGTTGGCAGGTGATTTTGGCATGACTGGCAGGTGGTTCCAGCAAGCCTGGCAGGTGATTCCAAAGTGTTCACCAACTGGTTGTGGCGTAGCCGGCAGGTGATTTTTGCGTGATCGGCAGGTGGTTCTGGCGAGTCGAGCAGGTGGTTCCGGCGTGCTCGGCTGGTGCTTCCGGGGTCATTGGCACGGGGTTCTGGCATGTCTGAGAGGTGGTTCCTGCATGCCCGGCAAGTGATTCCGGAGTGTTCGCCAAGTGGTTCTGGCATAGTCGGCAGGTGATTTTGGCATGTCCGGCAGGTGGTTCAGGCGAGTTGAGCAGGTGGTTCCAACGTTCTTGGCAGGTGCTTCCGGCGTCTCCGGCACGTGTTTCTGGCACATCTGACAGGTGGTTCCGGCATGCCCGAAAGGTGATTCCGGTCTGTCCGGTAGGTGGTTCCAGCCTGCACGGCATGTGGTTCTGATACGTCTCAGAGGTGGTTGCGCATGCCCAACAGGTGATTCCGGACTGTCCGCCACATGGTTCTGGCACGTCTGAGAGGTGGTTCCGGCATGCCCGGCAGGTCATCCCAGAGAGTCCTCCAAGTGGTTCTGGCATAACACGCAGGTGATTTTGGCGTGTCTGGCAGGTTGTTCCGTTGTGCTTGGCAGGTGGCTCAGGCTTGGCCGGCAGGTGGTTCCAGACTGTCCAGGACGTGTTTCCAGCTTCTCCGGCAGGTGGTTCTGGTACGTCTGAGAGGTGGTTCCGCCATGGCTGGCAGGTGATTCCGGACCGTCCCCCAGGTGGTTCTGGCATAGCCAGCAGTTGATATTGGCCTGTCCGGCAGGTGGTTCCAGCGAGTCGAACAGGTGGCTCCGGCGTGCTCGGCAGGTGGTTCCGGTCTGTCCGGTAGGTGATTCCGGCGTGTCCGGCACGTGCTTCCGGCACGTCTGAGAGGTGGTTCCGGCATGCGCGACAGGTGGTTTCGGAGTGTCCGCCAGGTGGTTCTGGCGTACCCGGCAGGTGATTTTGGCGTGTCCGGCAGGTGTTTCTGGCGAGTCGAGCAGGTGGCTCCGGCATGCTCGGCAGGTGCTTCCGGCGTCTCCGGCACTTGGTTCTGGTGTGTCTGAGAGCTGGTTCCGGCATGTCTGGCAGATGATTCCGGAGTGTCCGCCAAGTGGTTCTGGCATACCCGGCCGGTGATTTGGGCATGTCAGGTAGGTGGTTCCGGTGAGTCGAGCAGGTGGCTCCGGCGTGCTCGGCAGGTTGTTCAGACGGGTCTGGCAGGTGTTTTCCGTCTGTTCGGGGTGTGGTTCCAGCATCTCATGCACATGGTTCTGGCACGTCTGAGATGTGGTTCCGGCCGGCCCGACAGGTGTTTCCACAGTGTCCGCCAAGTGGTACTGGCGTAGTTGGCAGGTGATTTTGGCATGACCGGCAGGTGGTTCCAGCAAGCCCGGCAGGTGATTCCGAAGTGTTCCCCAACTGGTTGTGGCGTAGCCGGCAGGTGATTTCTGCGTGTCCGGCAGGTGGTTCTGGCGAGTCGAGCAGGTGGTTCCGGCGTGCTCGGCTGGTGCTTCCGGGGTCATTGGCACGGGGTTCTGGCATGTCTGAGAGGTGGTTCCTGCATGCCCGGCAAGTGATTCCGGAGTGTTCGCCAAGTGGTTCTGGCATAGTCGGCAGGTGATTTTGGCATGTCCTGCAGGTGGTTCAGGCGAGTAGAGCAAGTGGTTCCAACGTGCTTGGCAGGTGCTTCCGGCGTCTCCGGCACGTGTTTCTGGCACATCTGACAGGTGGTTCCGGCATGCCCGAAAGGTGATTCCGGTCTGTCCGGTAGGTGGTTCCAGCCTGCACGGCATGTGGTTCTGGTACGTCTCAGAGGTGGTTGCGCATGCCCAACAGGTGATTCCGGACTGTCCGCCACATGGTTCTGGCACGTCTGAGAGGTGGTTCCGGCATGCCTGGCAGGTCATCCCAGAGAGTCCTCCAAGTGGTTCTGGCATAACACGCAGGTGATTTTGGCGTGTCTGGCAGGTTGTTCCGTTGTGCTTGGCAGGTGGTTCAGGCTTGGCCGGCAGGTGGTTCCAGACTGTCCAGGACGTGTTTCCAGCTTCTCCGGCAGGTGGTTCTGGTACGTCTGAGAGGTGGTTCCGCCATGGCTGGCAGGTGATTCCGGACCGTCCCCCAGGTGGTTCTGGCATAGCCAGCAGTTGATATTGGCCTGTCCGGCAGGTGGTTCCAGCGAGTCGAACAGGTGGCTCCGGCGTGCTCGGCAGGTGGTTCCGGTCTGTCCGGTAGGTGATTCCGGCGTGTCCGGCACGTGCTTCCGGCACGTCTGAGAGGTGGTTCCGGCATGCGCGACAGGTGGTTTCGGAGTGTCCGCCAGGTGGTTCTGGCGTACCCGGCAGGTGATTTTGGCGTGTCCGGCAGGTGTTTCTGGCGAGTCGAGCAGGTGGCTCCGGCATGCTCGGCAGGTGCTTCCGGCGTCTCCGGCACGTGGTTCTGGTGTGTCTGAGAGCTGGTTCCGGCATGTCCGGCAGATGATTCCGGAGTGTCCGCCAAGTGGTTCTGGCATACCCGGCTGGTGATTTGGGCATGTCAGGTAGGTGGTTCCGGCGAGTCGAGCAGGTGGCTCCGGCGTGCTCGGCAGGTTGTTCAGACGGGTCTGGCAGGTGTTTTCCGTCTGTTCGGGGTGTGGTTCCAGCATCTCATGCACATGGTTCTGGCACGTCTGAGATGTGGTTCCGGCCGGCCCGACAGGTGTTTCCACAGTGTCCGCCAAGTGGTACTGGCGTAGTTGGCAGGTGATTTTGGCGTGTCCGGCAGGTGTTTCTTGCGAGTCGAGCAGGTGGCTCCGGCATGCTCGGCAGGTGCTTCCGGCGTCTCCGGCACTTGGTTCTGGTGTGTCTGAGAGCTGGTTCCGGCATGTCCGGCAGATGATTCCGGAGTGTCCGCCAAGTGGTTCTGGCGTACCCAGCAGGTGATTTTGGCGTGTCAGGGAGGTGGTACCGGTGAGTCGAGCAGGTGGTTCCGGCGTGCTCAGCCGGTGGTTCAGGCGGTTCTGGCAGGTGGTATCCGTCTGTTCGGGGTGTGGTTCCAGCATCTCATGAACACGTTTCTGGCACGTCTGAGATGTGGTTCCAGCCGGCCCGACAGGTGTTTCCGCAGTGTCCGCCAAGCGGTTCTGGCGTAGTTGGCAGGTGATTTTGGCATGACTGGCAGGTGGTTCCAGCAAGCCTGGCAGGTGATTCCAAAGTGTTCACCAACTGGTTGTGGCGTAGCCGGCAGGTGATTTTTGCGTGATCGGCAGGTGGTTCTGGCGAGTCGAGCAGGTGGTTCCGGCGTGCTCGGCTGGTGCTTCCGGGGTCATTGGCACGGGGTTCTGGCATGTCTGAGAGGTGGTTCCTGCATGCCCGGCAAGTGATTCCGGAGTGTTCGCCAAGTGGTTCTGGCATAGTCGGCAGGTGATTTTGGCATGTCCGGCAGGTGGTTCAGGCGAGTTGAGCAGGTGGTTCCAACGTGCTTGGCAGGTGCTTCCGGCGTCTCCGGCACATGTTTCTGGCACATCTGACAGGTGGTTCCGGCATGCCCGAAAGGTGATTCCGGTCTGTCCGGTAGGTGGTTCCAGCCTGCACGGCATGTGGTTCTGGTACGTCTCAGAGGTGGTTGCGCATGCCCAACAGGTGATTCCGGACTGTCCGCCACATGGTTCTGGCACGTCTGAGAGGTGGTTCCGGCATGCCCGGCAGGTCATCCCAGAGAGTCCTCCAAGTGGTTCTGGCATAACACGCAGGTGATTTTGGCGTGTCTGGCAGGTTGTTCCGTTGTGCTTGGCAGGTGGTTCAGGCTTGGCCGGCAGGTGGTTCCAGACTGTCCAGGGCGTGTTTCCAGCTTCTCCGGCAGGTGGTTCTGGTACGTCTGAGAGGTGGTTCCGCCATGGCTGGCAGGTGATTCCGGACCGTCCCCCAGGTGGTTCTGGCATAGCCAGCAGTTGATATTGGCCTGTCCGGCAGGTGGTTCCAGCGAGTCGAACAGGTGGCTCCGGCGTGCTCGGCAGGTGGTTCCGGTCTGTCCGGTAGGTGATTCCGGCGTGTCCGGCACGTGCTTCCGGCACGTCTGAGAGGTGGTTCCGGCATGCGCGACAGGTGGTTTCGGAGTGTCCGCCAGGTGGTTCTGGCGTACCCGGCAGGTGATTTTGGCGTGTCCGGCAGGTGTTTCTGGCGAGTCGAGCAGGTGGCTCCGGCATGCTCGGCAGGTGCTTCCGGCGTCTCCGGCACGTGGTTCTGGTGTGTCTGAGAGCTGGTTCCGGCATGTCCGGCAGATGATTCCGGAGTGTCCGCCAAGTGGTTCTGGCATACCCGGCTGGTGATTTGGGCATGTCAGGTAGGTGGTTCCGGCGAGTCGAGCAGGTGGCTCCGGCGTGCTCGGCACGTTGTTCAGACGGGTCTGGCAGGTGTTTTCCGTCTGTTCGGGGTGTGGTTCCAGCATCTCATGCACATGGTTCTGGCACGTCTGAGATGTGGTTCCGGCCGGCCCGACAGGTGTTTCCACAGTGTCCGCCAAGTGGTACTGGCGTAGTTGGCAGGTGATTTTGGCATGACCGGCAGGTGGTTCCAGCAAGCCCGGCAGGTGATTCCGAAGTGTTCCCCAACTGGTTGTGGCGTAGCCGGCAGGTGATTTTTGCGTGTCCGGCAGGTGGTTCTGGCGAGTCGAGCAGGTGGTTCCGGCGTGCTCGGCAGGTTCTTCCGGGGTCATTGGCACGTGGATCTGGCATATCAGAGAGGTGGTTCCGGCATGCCCGGCAGGTGATTCCGGAGTGTTCGCCAAGTGTTTCCGGCGTAGCCGGCAGGTGATTTTGCATGTCCAGCGGTCGTTCCGGCGGGTCGAGGCGGTGGTTCCGGCGTGTCCGGCAGGTGTTTCCGGTCTGTCCGGCAGGTGGTTCTGTGGTGTCCGGCACGAGGTTCAGTCTGAGAGGCTGTGCCGGCATGCCCCTCACGTGATTCCGGCTTGTCCCCGATGTGGTGCTCGTGTAGCGGGCAGGTGATTTTGGCGTGTCCGGCAGGTGGTTCAGGCGAGTTGAGCAGGTGGTTGCGACGTGCTCGGCAGGTGCTTCCGGCGTCTCCGGCACGTGTTTCTGGCACATCTGACTGGTGGTTCCGGCATGCCCAAAAGTTGATTCCGGTCTGTCCGGTAGGTGGTTCCGGCGTGCACGGCACGTGGTTCTGGTACGTGTCAGAGGTGGTTGCGTATGCCCAACAGGTGATTCCGGACTGTCCGCCACGTGCTTCTGGCACGTCTGAGAGGTGGTTCCAACATGCCCGGCAGGTCATTTCGGAGAGTCGTCCAAGTGGTTCTGGCGTAGCCCGCAGGTGATTTTGGCGTGTCCGGCAGGTGGTTCCGCCGTGCTCGGCAGGTGGTTCAGGCATGGACGTCACGTGGTTCCAGTCTGTCCAGGACGTGTTTCCAGCTTCTCCGGCAGGTGGTTCTGGTACGTCTGAGAGGTGGTTCCGCCATGGCTGGCAGGTGATCCCGGACTGTCCCCCAGGTGGTTCTGGCATAGCCAGCAGTTGATATTGGCCTGTCCGGCAGGTGGTTCCAGCGAGTCGAACAGGTGGCTCCGGCGTTCTTGGCAGGTGGTTCCGGTCTGTCCGGTAGGTGTTTCCGGCGTGTCCGGCACGTGCTTCCGGCACGTCTGAGAGGTGGTTCCGGCATGCGCGGCAGGTGATTCCGTAGTGTCCGCCAGGTGGTTCTGGCATACCCGGCAGGTGATTTTGGCGTGTCCGGCAGGTGTTTCTGGTGAGTCGAGCAGGTGGCTCCGGCATGCTCGGCAGGTGCTTCCGGCGTCTCCGGCACTTGGTTCTGGTGTGTCTGAGAGCTGGTTCCGGCATGTCCGACAGATGATTCCGGAGTTTCCGCCATGTGGTTCTGGCGTACCCAGCAGGTGATTTTGGCGTGTCAGGGAGGTGGTACCGGTGAGTCGAGCAGGTGGTTCCGGCGTGCTCAGCAGGTGGTTCAGGCGGTTCTGGCAGGTGGTATCCGTCTGTTCGGGGTGTGGTTCCAGCATCTCATGAACACGTTTCTGGCACGTCTGAGATGTGGTTCCTGCCGGCCCGACAGGTGTTTCCGCAGTGTCCGCCAAGCGGTTCTGGCGTAGTTGGCAGGTGATTTTGGCATGACTGGCAGGTGGTTCCAGCAAGCCTGGCAGGTGATTCCAAAGTGTTCACCAACTGGTTGTGGCGTAGCCGGCAGGTGATTTTTGCGTGATCGGCAGGTGGTTCTGGCGAGTCGAGCAGGTGGTTCCGGCGTGCTCGGCTGGTGCTTCCGGGGTCATTGGCACGGGGTTCTGGCATGTCTGAGAGGTGGTTCCTGCATGCCCGGCAAGTGATTCCGGAGTGTTCGCCAAGTGGTTCTGGCATAGTCGGCAGGTGATTTTGGCATGTCCGGCAGGTGGTTCAGGCGAGTTGAGCAGGTGGTTCCAACGTGCTTGGCAGGTGCTTCCGGCGTCTCCGGCACGTGTTTCTGGCACATCTGACTGGTGGTTCTGGCATGCCCGAAAGGTGATTCCGGTCTGTCCGGTAGGTGGTTCCAGCCTGCACGGCATGTGGTTCTGGTACGTCTCAGAGGTGGTTGCTCATGCCCAACAGGTGATTCCGGACTGTCCGCCACATGGTTCTGGCACGTCTGAGAGGTGGTTCCGGCATGCCCGGCAGGTCATCCCAGAGAGTCCTCCAAGTGGTTCTGGCATAACACGCAGGTGATTTTGGCGTGTCTGGCAGGTTGTTCCGTTGTGCTTGGCAGGTGGTTCAGGCTTGACCGGCAGGTGGTTCCATACTGTCCAGGACGTGTTTCCAGCTTCTCCGGCAGGTGGTTCTGGTACATCTGAGAGGTGGTTCCGCCATGGCTGGCAGGTGATTCCGGACCGTCCCCCAGGTGGTTCTGGCATAGCCAGCAGTTGATATTGGCCTGTCCGGCAGGTGGTTCCAGCGAGTCGAACAGGTGGCTCCGGCGTGCTCGGCAGGTGGTTCCGGTCTGTCCGGTAGGTGATTCCGGCGTGTCCGGCACGTGCTTCCGGCATGTCTGAGAGGTGGTTCCGGCATGCGCGACAGGTGGTTTCGGAGTGTCCGCCAGGTGGTTCTGGCGTACCCGGCAGGTGATTTTGGCGTGTCCGGCAGGTGTTTCTGGCGAGTCGAGCAGGTGGCTCCGGCATGCTCGGCAGGTGCTTCCGGCGTCTCCGGCACGTGGTTCTGGTGTGTCTGAGAGCTGGTTCCGGCATGGCCGGCAGATGATTCCGGAGTGTCCGCCAAGTGGTTCTGGCATACCCGGCTGGTGATTTGGGCATTTCACGTAGGTGGTTCCGGCGAGTCGAGCCGGTGGCTCCGGCGTGCTCGGCAGGTTGTTCAGACGGGTCTGGCAGGTGTTTTCCGTCTGTTCGGGGTGTGGTTCCAGCATCTCATGCACATGGTTCTGGCACGTCTGAGATGTGGTTCCGGCCGGCCCGACAGGTGTTTCCACAGTGTCCGCCAAGTGGTACTGGCGTAGTTGGCAGGTGATTTTGGCATGACCGGCAGGTGGTTCCAGCAAGCCCGGCAGGTGATTCCGAAGTGTTCCCGAACTGGTTGTGGCGTAGCCGGCAGGTGATTTTTGCGTGTCCGGCAGGTGGTTCTGGCGAGTCGAGCAGGTGGTTCCGGCGTGCTCGGCAGGTGCTTCCGGGGTCATTGGCACGTGGATCTGGCATATCTGAGAGGTGGTTCCGGCATGCCCGGCAGGTGATTCCGGAGTGTTCGCCAAGTGTTTCCGGCGTAGCCGGCAGGTGATTTTGCATGCCCAGCGGTCGTTCCGGCGGGTCGAGCCGGTGGTTCCGGCGTGTCCGGCAGGTGGTTCCGGTCTGTCCGGCAGGTGGTTCTGTGGTGTCCGGCACGAGGTTCAGTCTGAGAGGCTGTGGCGGCATGCCCCTCACGTGATTCCGGCTTGTCCCCGAAGTGGTGCTGGTGTAGCGGGCAGGTGATTTTGGCGTGTCCGGCAGGTGGTTCAGGCGAGTTGAGCAGGTGGTTGCGACGTGCTCGGCAGGTGCTTTCGGCGTCTCCGGCACGTGTTTCTGGCACATCTGACTGGTGGTTCCAGCATGCCCAAAAGTTGATTCCGGTCTGTCCGGTAGGTGGCTCCGGCGTGCACGGCACGTGGTTCTGGTACGTGTCAGAGGTGGTTGCGTATGCCCAACAGGTGATTCCGGACTGTCCGCCACGTGCTTCTGGCACGTCTGAGAGGTGGTTCCAACATGCCCGGCAGGTCATTTCGGAGAGTCGTCCAAGTGGTTCTGGCGTAGCCCGCAGGTGATTTTGGCGTGTCCGGCAGGTGGTTCCGCCGTGCTCCGCAGGTGGTTCAGGCATGGCCGTCACGTGGTTCCAGTCTGTCCAGGACGTGTTTCCAGCTTCTCCGGCAGGTGGTTCTGGTACGTCTGAGAGGTGGTTCCGCCATGGCTGGCAGGTGATCCCGGACTGTCCCCCAGGTGGTTCTGGCATAGCCCGCAGTTGATATTGGCCTGTCCGGCAGGTGGTTCCAGCGAGTCGAACAGGTGGCTCCGGCGTTCTTGGCAGGTGGTTCCGGTCTGTCCGGTAGGTGTTTCCGGCGTGTCCGGCACGTGCTTCCGGCACGTCTGAGAGGTGGTTCTGGCATGCGCGGCAGGTGATTCCGTAGTGTCCGCCAGGTGGTTCTGGCATACCCGGCAGGTGATTTTGGCGTGTCCGGCAGGTGTTTCTGGCGAGTCGAGCAGGTGGCTCCGGCATGCTCGGCAGGTGCTTCCGGCGTCTCCGGCACTTGGTTCTGGTGTGTCTGAGAGCTGGTTCCGGCATGTCCGGCAGATGATTCCGGAGTGTCCGCCAAGTGGTTCTGGCATACCCAGCAGGTGATTTTGGCGTGTCAGGGAGGTGGTACCGGTGAGTCGAGCAGGTGGTTCCGGCGTGCTCAGCAGGTGGTTCAGGCGGTTCTGGCAGGTGGTATCCGTCTGTTCGGGGTGTGGTTCCAGCATCTCATGAACACGTTTCTGGCACGTCTGAGATGTGGTTCCAGCCGGCCCGACAGGTGTTTCCGCAGTGTCCGCCAAGCGGTTCTGGCGTAGTTGGCAGGTGATTTTGGCATGACTGGCAGGTGGTTCCAGCAAGCCTGGCAGGTGATTCCAAAGTGTTCACCAACTGGTTGTGGCGTAGCCGGCAGGTGATTTTTGCGTGATCGGCAGGTGGTTCTGGCGAGTCGAGCAGGTGGTTCCGGCGTGCTCGGCTGGTGCTTCCGGGGTCATTGGCACGGGGTTCTGGCATGTCTGAGAGGTGGTTCCTGCATGCCCGGCAAGTGATTCCGGAGTGTTCGCCAAGTGGTTCTGGCATAGTCGGCAGGTGATTTTGGCATGTCCGGCAGGTGGTTCAGGCGAGTTGAGCAGGTGGTTCCAACGTGCTTGGCAGGTGCTTCCGGCGTCTCCGGCACGTGTTTCTGGCACATCTGACAGGTGGTTCCGGCATGCCCGAAAGGTGATTCCGGTCTGTCCGGTAGGTGGTTCCAGCCTGCACGGCATGTGGTTCTGGTACGTCTCAGAGGTGGTTGCGCATGCCCAACAGGTGATTCCGGACTGTCCGCCACATGGTTCTGGCACGTCTGAGAGGTGGTTCCGGCATGCCCGGCAGGTCATCCCAGAGAGTCCTCCAAGTGGTTCTGGCATAACACGCAGGTGATTTTGGCGTGTCTGGCAGGTTGTTCCGTTGTGCTTCCAGGTGGTTCAGGCTTGGCCGGCAGGTGGTTCCAGACTGTCCAGGACGTGTTTCCAGCTTCTCCGGCAGGTGGTTCTGGTACGTCTGAGAGGTGGTTCCGCCATGGCTGGCAGGTGATTCCGGACCGTCCCCCAGGTGGTTCTGGCATAGCCAGCAGTTGATATTGGCCTGTCCGGCAGGTGGTTTCAGCGAGTCGAACAGGTGGCTCCGGCGTGCTCGGCAGGTGGTTCCGGTCTGTCCGGTAGGTGATTCCGGCGTGTCCGGCACGTGCTTCCGGCACGTCTGAGAGGTGGTTCCGGCATGCGCGACAGGTGGTTTCGGAGTGTCCGCCAGGTGGTTCTGGCGTACCCGGCAGGTGATTTTGGCGTGTCCGGCAGGTGTTTCTGGCGAGTCGAGCAGGTGGCTCCGGCATGCTCGGCAGGTGCTTCCGGCGTCTCCGGCACGTGGTTCTGGTGTGTCTGAGAGCTGGTTCCGGCATGTCCGGCAGATGATTCCGGAGTGTCCGCCAAGTGGTTCTGGCATACCCGGCTGGTGATTTGGGCATGTCAGGTAGGTGGTTCCGGCGAGTCGAGCAGGTGGCTCCAGCGTGCTCGGCAGGTTGCTCAGACGGGTCTGGCAGGTGTTTTCCGTCTGTTCGGGGTGTGGTTCCAGCATCTCATGCACATGGTTCTGGCACGTCTGAGATGTGGTTCCGGCCGGCCCGACAGGTGTTTCCACAGTGTCCGCCAAGTGGTACTGGCGTAGTTGGCAGGTGATTTTGGCATGACCGGCAGGTGGTTCCAGCAAGCCCGGCAGGTGATTCCGAAGTGTTCCCCAACTGGTTGTGGCGTAGCCGGCAGGTGATTTTTGCGTGTCCGGCAGGTGGTTCTGGCGAGTCGATCTGGTGGTTCCTGTGTGCTCGGCAGGTGCTTCCGGGGTCATTGGCACGTGGATCTGGCATATCTGAGAGGTGGTTCCGGCATGCCCGGCAGGTGATTCCGGAGTGTTCGCCAAGTGTTTCCGGCGTAGCCGGCAGGTGATTTTGCATGTCCAGCGGTCGTTCCGGCGGGTCGAGCCGGTGGTTCCGGCGTGTCCGGCAGGTGGTTCCGGTCTGTCCGGCAGGTGGTTCTGTGGTGTCCGGCACGAGGTTCAGTCTGAGAGGCTGTGCCGGCATGCCCCTCACGTGATTCCGGCTTGTCCCCGAAGTGGTGCTGGTGTAGCGGGCAGGTGATTTTGGCGTGTCCGGCAGGTGGTTCAGGCGAGTTGAGCAGGTGGTTGCGACGTGCTCGGCAGGTGCTTCCGGCGTCTCCGGCACGTGTTTCTGGCACATCTGACTGGTGGTTCCGGCATGCCCAAAAGTTGATTCCGGTCTGTCCGGTAGGTGGTTCCGGCGTGCACGGCACGTGGTTCTGGTACGTGTCAGAGGTGGTTGCGTATGCCCAACAGGTGATTCCGGACTGTCCGCCACGTGCTTCTGGCACGTCTGAGAGGTGGTTCCAACATGCCCGGCAGGTCATTTCGGAGAGTCGTCCAAGTGGTTCTGGCGTAGCCCGCAGGTGATTTTGGCGTGTCCGGCAGGTGGTTCCGCCGTGCTCGGCAGGTGGTTCAGGCATGGCCGTCACGTGGTTCCAGTCTGTCCAGGACGTGTTTCCAGATCTCCGGCAGGTGGTTCTGGTACGTGTGAGAGGTGGTTCCGCCATGGCTGGCAGGTGATTCCGGACCGTCCCCCAGGTGGTTCTGGCATAGCCAGCAGTTGATATTGGCCTGTCCGGCAGGTGGTTTCAGCGAGTCGAACAGGTGGCTCCGGCGTGCTCGGCAGGTGGTTCCGGTCTGTCCGGTAGGTGATTCCGGCGTGTCCGGCACGTGCTTCCGGCACGTCTGAGAGGTGGTTCTGGCATGCGCGGCAGGTGATTCCGTAGTGTCCGCCAGGTGGTTCTGGCATACCCGGCAGGTGATTTTGGCGTGTCCGGCAGGTGTTTCTGGCGAGTCGAGCAGGTGGCTCCGGCATGCTCGGCAGGTGCTTCCGGCGTCTCCGGCACTTGGTTCTGGTGTGTCTGAGAGCTGGTTCCGGCATGTCCGGCAGATGATTCCGGAGTGTCCGCCAAGTGGTTCTGGCATACCCAGCAGGTGATTTTGGCGTGTCAGGGAGGTGGTACCGGTGAGTCGAGCAGGTGGTTCCGGCGTGCTCAGCAGGTGGTTCAGGCGGTTCTGGCAGGTGGTATCCGTCTGTTCGGGGTGTGGTTCCAGCATCTCATGAACACGTTTCTGGCACGTCTGAGATGTGGTTCCAGCCGGCCCGACAGGTGTTTCCGCAGTGTCCGCCAAGCGGTTCTGGCGTAGTTGGCAGGTGATTTTGGCATGACTGGCAGGTGGTTCCAGCAAGCCTGGCAGGTGATTCCAAAGTGTTCACCAACTGGTTGTGGCGTAGCCGGCAGGTGATTTTTGCGTGATCGGCAGGTGGTTCTGGCGAGTCGAGCAGGTGGTTCCGGCGTGCTCGGCTGGTGCTTCCGGGGTCATTGGCACGGGGTTCTGGCATGTCTGAGAGGTGGTTCCTGCATGCCCGGCAAGTGATTCCGGAGTGTTCGCCAAGTGGTTCTGGCATAGTCGGCAGGTGATTTTGGCATGTCCGGCAGGTGGTTCAGGCGAGTTGAGCAGGTGGTTCCAACGTGCTTGGCAGGTGCTTCCGGCGTCTCCGGCACGTGTTTCTGGCACATCTGACAGGTGGTTCCGGCATGCCCGAAAGGTGATTCCGGTCTGTCCGGTAGGTGGTTCCAGCCTGCACGGCATGTGGTTCTGGTACGTCTCAGAGGTGGTTGCGCATGCCCAACAGGTGATTCCGGACTGTCCGCCACATGGTTCTGGCACGTCTGAGAGGTGGTTCCGGCATGCCCGGCAGGTCATCCCAGAGAGTCCTCCAAGTGGTTCTGGCATAACACGCAGGTGATTTTGGCGTGTCTGGCAGGTTGTTCCGTTGTGCTTGGCAGGTGGTTCAGGCTTGACCGGCAGGTGGTTCCAGACTGTCCAGGACGTGTTTCCAGCTTCTCCGGCAGGTGGTTCTGGTACGTCTGAGAGGTGGTTCCGCCATGGCTGGCAGGTGATTCCGGACCGTCCCCCAGGTGGTTCTGGCATAGCCAGCAGTTGATATTGGCCTGTCCGGCAGGTGGTTCCAGCGAGTCGAACAGGTGGCTCCGGCGTGCTCGGCAGGTGGTTCCGGTCTGTCCGGTAGGTGATTCCGGCGTGTCCGGCACGTGCTTCCGGCACGTCTGAGAGGTGGTTCCGGCATGCGCGACAGGTGGTTTCGGAGTGTCCGCCAGGTGGTTCTGGCGTACCCGGCAGGTGATTTTGGCGTGTCCGGCAGGTGTTTCTGGCGAGTCGAGCAGGTGGCTCCGGCATGCTCGGCAGGTGCTTCCGGCGTCTCCGGCACGTGGTTCTGGTGTGTCTGAGAGCTGGTTCCGGCATGTCCGGCAGATGATTCCGGAGTGTCCGCCAAGTGGTTCTGGCATACCCGGCTGGTGATTTGGGCATGTCAGGTAGGTGGTTCCGGCGAGTCGAGCAGGTGGCTCCGGCGTGCTCGGCAGGTTGCTCAGACGGGTCTGGCAGGTGTTTTCCGTCTGTTCGGGGTGTGGTTCCAGCATCTCATGCACATGGTTCTGGCACGTCTGAGATGTGGTTCCGGCCGGCCCGACAGGTGTTTCCACAGTGTCCGCCAAGTGGTACTGGCGTAGTTGGCAGGTGATTTTGGCATGACCGGCAGGTGGTTCCAGCAAGCCCGGCAGGTGATTCCGAAGTGTTCCCCAACTGGTTGTGGCGTAGCCGGCAGGTGATTTTTGCGTGTCCGGCAGGTGGTTCTGGCGAGTCGATCTGGTGGTTCCTGTGTGCTCGGCAGGTGCTTCCGGGGTCATTGGCACGTGGATCTGGCATATCTGAGAGGTGGTTCCGGCATGCCCGGCAGGTGATTCCGGAGTGTTCGCCAAGTGTTTCCGGCGTAGCCGGCAGGTGATTTTGCATGTCCAGCGGTCGTTCCGGCGGGTCGAGCCGGTGGTTCCGGCGTGTCCGGCAGGTGGTTCCGGTCTGTCCGGCAGGTGGTTCTGTGGTGTCCGGCACGAGGTTCAGTCTGAGAGGCTGTGCCGGCATGCCCCTCACGTGATTCCGGCTTGTCCCCGAAGTGGTGCTGGTGTAGCGGGCAGGTGATTTTGGCGTGTCCGGCAGGTGGTTCAGGCGAGTTGAGCAGGTGGTTGCGACGTGCTCGGCAGGTGCTTCCGGCGTCTCCGGCACGTGTTTCTGGCACATCTGACTGGTGGTTCCGGCATGCCCAAAACTTGATTCCGGTCTGTCCGGTAGGTGGTTCCGGCGTGCACGGCACGTGGTTCTGGTACGTGTCAGAGGTGGTTGCGCATGCCCAACAGGTGATTCCGGACTGTCCGCCACATGGTTCTGGCACGTCTGAGAGGTGGTTCCGACATGCCCGGCAGGTCATCCCGGAGAGTCCTCCAAGTGGTTCTGGCATAGCCCGCAGGTGATTTTGGCGTGTCTGGCAGGTTGTTCCGTTGTGCTTGGCAGGTGGTTCAGGCTTGGCCGGCAGGTGGTTCCAGACTGTCCAGGACGTGTTTCCAGCTTCTCCGGCAGGTGGTTCTGGTACGTCTGAGAGGTGGTTCCGCCATGGCTGGCAGGTGATTCCGGACCGTCCCCCAGGTGGTTCTGGCATAGCCAGCAGTTGATATTGGCCTGTCCGGCAGGTGGTTCCAGCGAGTCGAACAGGTGGCTCCGGCGTGCTCGGCAGGTGGTTCCGGTCTGTCCGGTAGGTGTTTCCGGCGTGTCCGGCACGTGCTTCCGGCACGTCTGAGAGGTGGTTCCGGCATGCGCGACAGGTGGTTTCGGAGTGTCCGCCAGGTGGTTCTGGCGTACCCGGCAGGTGATTTTGGCGTGTCCGGCAGGTGTTTCTGGCGAGTCGAGCAGGTGGCTCCGGCATGCTCGGCAGGTGCTTCCGGCGTCTCCGGCACGTGGTTCTGGTGTGTCTGAGAGCTGGTTCCGGCATGTCCGGCAGATGATTCCGGAGTGTCCGCCAAGTGGTTCTGGCATACCCGGCTGGTGATTTGGGCATGTCAGGTAGGTGGTTCCGGTGAGTCGAGCAGGTGGCTCCGGCGTGCTCGGCAGGTTGTTCAGACGGGTCTGGCAGGTGTTTTCCGTCTGTTCGGGGTGTGGTTCCAGCATCTCATGCACATGGTTCTGGCACGTCTGAGATGTGGTTCCGGCCGGCCCGACAGGTGTTTCCACAGTGTCCGCCAAGTGGTACTGGCGTAGTTGGCAGGTGATTTTGGCATGACCGGCAGGTGGTTCCAGCAAGCCCGGCAGGTGATTCCGAAGTGTTCCCCAACTGGTTGTGGCGTAGCCGGCAGGTGATTTTTGCGTGTCCGGCAGGTGGTTCTGGCGAGTCGAGCAGGTGGTTCCGGCGTGCTCGGCAGGTGCTTCCGGGGTCATTGCCACGTGGTTCTGGCATATCTGAGAGGTGGTTCCGGCATGCCCGGCAGGTGATTCCGGAGTGTTCGCCAAGTGTTTCCGGCGTAGCCGGCAGGTGATTTTGCATGTCCAGCGGTCGTTCCGGCGGGTCGAGCTGGTGGTTCCGGCGTGTCCGGCAGGTGGTTCCGGTCTGTCCGGCAGGTGGTTCTGTGGTGTCCGGCACGAGGTTCAGTCTGAGAGGCTGTGCCGGCATGCCCCTCACGTGATTCCGGCTTGTCCCCGAAGTGGTGCTGGTGTAGCGGGCAGGTGATTTTGGCGTGTCCCGCAGGTGGTTCAGGCGAGTTGAGCAGGTGGTTGCGACGTGCTCGGCAGGTGCTTCCGGCGTCTCCGGCACGTGTTTCTGGCACATCTGACTGGTGGTTCCGGCATGCCCAAAAGTTGATTCCGGTCTGTCCGTTAGGTGGTTCCGGCGTGCACGGCACGTGGTTCTGGTACGTGTCAGAGGTGGTTGCGTATGCCCAACAGGTGATTCCGGACTGTCCGCCACGTGCTTCTGGCACGTCTGAGAGGTGGTTCCAACATGCCCGGCAGGTCATTTCGGAGAGTCGTCCAAGTGGTTCTGGCGAAGCCCGCGGGTGATTTTGGCGTGTCCGGCAGGTGGTTCCGCCGTGCTCGGCAGGTGGTTCAGGCATGGCCGTCACGTGGTTCCAGTCTGTCCAGGACGTGTTTCCAGCTTCTCCGGCAGGTGGTTCTGGTACGTCTGAGAGGTGGTTCCGCCATGGCTGGCAGGTGATCCCGGACTGTCCCCCAGGTGGTTCTGGCATAGCCAGCAGTTGATATTGGCCTGTCCGGCAGGTGGTTCCAGCGAGTCGAACAGGTGGCTCCGGCGTTCTTGGCAGGTGGTTCCGGTCTGTCCGGTAGGTGTTTCCGGCGTGTCTGGCACGTGCTTCCGGCACGTCTGAGAGGTGGTTCCGGCATGCGCGGCAGGTGATTCCGGAGTGTCCGCCAGGTGGTTCTGGCATACCCGGCAGGTGATTTTGGCGTGTCCGGCAGGTGTTTCCGGCGAGTCGAGCAGGTGGCTCCGGCATGCTCGGCAGGTGCTTCCGGCGTCTCCGGCACTTGGTTCTGGTGTGTCTGAGAGCTGGTTCCGGCATGTCCGGCAGATGATTCCGGAGTGTCCGCCAAGTGGTTCTGGCATACCCAGCAGGTGATTTTGGCGTGTCAGGGAGGTGGTACCGGTGAGTCGAGCAGGTGGTTCCGGCGTGCTCAGCAGGTGGTTCAGGCGGTTCTGGCAGGTGGTATCCGTCTGTTCGGGGTGTGGTTCCAGCCTCTCATGAACACGTTTCTGGCACGTCTGAGATGTGGTTCCAGCCAGCCCGACAGGTGTTTCCGCAGTGTCCGCCAAGCGGTTCTGGCGTAGTTGGCAGGTGATTTTGGCATGACTGGCAGGTGGTTCCAGCAAGCCTGGCAGGTGATTCCAAAGTGTTCACCAACTGGTTGTGGCGTAGCCGGCAGGTGATTTTTGCGTGATCGGCAGGTGGTTCTGGCGAGTCGAGCAGGTGGTTCCGGCGTGCTCGGCTGGTGCTTCCGGGGTCATTGGCACGGGGTTCTGGCATGTCTGAGAGGTGGTTCCTGCATGCCCGGCAAGTGATTCCGGAGTGTTCGCCAAGTGGTTCTGGCATAGTCGGCAGGTGATTTTGGCATGTCCGGCAGGTGGTTCAGGCGAGTTGAGCAGGTGGTTCCAACGTTCTTGGCAGGTGCTTCCGGCGTCTCCGGCACGTGTTTCTGGCACATCTGACAGGTGGTTCCGGCATGCCCGAAAGGTGATTCCGGTCTGTCCGGTAGGTGGTTCCAGCCTGCACGGCATGTGGTTCTGATACGTCTCAGAGGTGGTTGCGCATGCCCAACAGGTGATTCCGGACTGTCCGCCACATGGTTCTGGCACGTCTGAGAGGTGGTTCCGGCATGCCCGGCAGGTCATCCCAGAGAGTCCTCCAAGTGGTTCTGGCATAACACGCAGGTGATTTTGGCGTGTCTGGCAGGTTGTTCCGTTGTGCTTGGCAGGTGGTTCAGGCTTGGCCGGCAGGTGGTTCCAGACTGTCCAGGACGTGTTTCCAGCTTCTCCGGCAGGTGGTTCTGGTACGTCTGAGAGGTGGTTCCGCCATGGCTGGCAGGTGATTCCGGACCGTCCCCCAGGTGGTTCTGGCATAGCCAGCAGTTGATATTGGCCTGTCCGGCAGGTGGTTCCAGCGAGTCGAACAGGTGGCTCCGGCGTGCTCGGCAGGTGGTTCCGGTCTGTCCGGTAGGTGATTCCGGCGTGTCCGGCACGTGCTTCCGGCACGTCTGAGAGGTGGTTCCGGCATGCGCGACAGGTGGTTTCGGAGTGTCCGCCAGGTGGTTCTGGCGTACCCGGCAGGTGATTTTGGCGTCTCCGGCAGGTGTTTCTGGCGAGTCGAGCAGGTGGCTCCGGCATGCTCGGCAGGTGCTTCCGGCGTCTCCGGCACGTGGTTCTGGTGTGTCTGAGAGCTGGTTCCGGCATGTCCGGCAGATGATTCCGGAGTGTCCGCCAAGTGGTTCTGGCATACCCGGCTGGTGATTTGGGCATGTCAGGTAGGTGGTTCCGGCGAGTCGAGCAGGTGGCTCCGGCGTGCTCGGCAGGTTGTTCAGACGGGTCTGGCAGGTGTTTTCCGTCTGTTCGGGGTGTGGTTCCAGCATCTCATGCACATGGTTCTGGCACGTCTGAGATGTGGTTCCGGCCGGCCCGACAGGTGTTTCCACAGTGTCCGCCAAGTGGTACTGGCGTAGTTGGCAGGTGATTTTGGCATGACCGGCAGGTGGTTCCAGCAAGCCCGGCAGGTGATTCCGAAGTGTTCCCCAACTGGTTGTGGCGTAGCCGGCAGGTGATTTTTGCGTGTCCGGCAGGTGGTTCTGGCGAGTCGAGCAGGTGGTTCCGGCGTGCTCGGCAGGTGCTTCCGGGGTCATTGGCACGTGGATCTGGCATATCTGAGAGGTGGTTCCGGCATGCCCGGCAGGTGATTCCGGAGTGTTCGCCAAGTGTTTCCGGCGTAGCCAGCAGGTGATTTTGCATGTCCAGCGGTCGTTCCGGCGGGTCGAGCCGGTGGTTCCGGCGTGTCCGGCAGGTGTTTCCGGTCTGTCCGGCAGGTGGTTCTGTGGTGTCCGGCACGAGGTTCAGTCTGAGAGGCTGTGCCGGCATGCCCCTCACGTGATTCCGGCTTGTCCCCGAAGTGGTGCTGGTGTAGCGGGCAGGTGATTTTGGCGTGTCCCGCAGGTGGTTCAGGCGAGTTGAGCAGGTGGTTGCGACGTGCTCGGCAGGTGCTTCCGGCGTCTCCGGCACGTGTTTCTGGCACATCTGACTGGTGGTTCCGGCATGCCCAAAACTTGATTCCGGTCTGTCCGTTAGGTGGTTCCGGCGTGCACGGCACGTGGTTCTGGTACGTCTCAGAGGTGGTTGCGTATGCCCAACAGGTGATTCCGGACTGTCCGCCACATGCTTCTGGCACGTCTGAGAGGTGGTTCCAACATGCCCGGCAGGTCATTTCGGAGAGTCGTCCAAGTGGTTCTGGCGTAGCCCGCAGGTGATTTTGGCGTGTCCGGCAGGTGGTTCCGCCGTGCTCGGCAGGTGGTTCAGGCATGGCCGTCACATGGTTCCACTCTGTCCAGGACGTGTTTCCAGCTTCTCCGGCAGGTGGTTCTGGTACGTCTGAGAGGTGGTTCCGCCATGGCTGGCAGGTGATCCCGGACTGTCAGCCAGGTGGTTCTGGCATAGCCAGCAGTTGATATTGGCCTGTCCGGCAGGTGGTTCCAGCGAGTCGAACAGGTGGCTCCGGCGTTCTTGGCAGGTGGTTCCGGTCTGTCCGGTAGGTGTTTCCAGCGTGTCTGGCACGTGCTTCCGGCACGTCTGAGAGGTGGTTCCGGCATGTGCGGCAGATGATTCCGTAGTGTCCGCAAGGTGGTTCTGGCATACCCAGCAGGTGATTTTGGCGTGTCAGGGAGGTGGTACCGGTGAGTCGAGCAGGTGGTTCCGGCGTGCTCAGCCGGTGGTTCAGGCGGTTCTGGCAGGTGGTATCCGTCTGTTCGGGGTGTGGTTCCAGCATCTCATGAACACGTTTCTGGCACGTCTGAGATGTGGTTCCAGCCGGCCCGACAGGTGTTTCCGCAGTGTCCGCCAAGCGGTTCTGGCGTAGTTGGCAGGTGATTTTGGCATGACTGGCAGGTGGTTCCAGCAAGCCTGGCAGGTGATTCCAAAGTGTTCACCAACTGGTTGTGGCGTAGCCGGCAGGTGATTTTTGCGTGATCGGCAGGTGGTTCTGGCGAGTCGAGCAGGTGGTTCCGGCGTGCTCGGCTGGTGCTTCCGGGGTCATTGGCACGGGGTTCTGGCATGTCTGAGAGGTGGTTCCTGCATGCCCGGCAAGTGATTCCGGAGTGTTCGCCAAGTGGTTCTGGCATAGTCGGCAGGTGATTTTGGCATGTCCGGCAGGTGGTTCAGGCGAGTTGAGCAGGTGGTTCCAACGTGCTTGGCAGGTGCTTCCGGCGTCTCCGGCACGTGTTTCTGGCACATCTGACAGGTGGTTCCGGCATGCCCGAAAGGTGATTCCGGTCTGTCCGGTAGGTGGTTCCAGCCTGCACGGCATGTGGTTCTGGTACGTCTCAGAGGTGGTTGCGCATGCCCAACAGGTGATTCCGGACTGTCCGCCACATGGTTCTGGCACGTCTGAGAGGTGGTTCCGGCATGCCCGGCAGGTCATCCCAGAGAGTCCTCCAAGTGGTTCTGGCATAACACGCAGGTGATTTTGGCGTGTCTGGCAGGTTGTTCCGTTGTGCTTGGCAGGTGGTTCAGGCTTGGCCGGCAGGTGGTTCCAGACTGTCCAGGACGTGTTTCCAGCTTCTCCGGCAGGTGGTTCTGGTACGTCTGAGAGGTGGTTCCGCCATGGCTGGCAGGTGATTCCGGACCGTCCCCCAGGTGGTTCTGGCATAGCCAGCAGTTGATATTGGCCTGTCCGGCAGGTGGTTCCAGCGAGTCGAACAGGTGGCTCCGGCGTGCTCGGCAGGTGGTTCCGGTCTGTCCGGTAGGTGATTCCGGCGTGTCCGGCACGTGCTTCCGGCACGTCTGAGAGGTGGTTCCGGCATGCGCGACAGGTGGTTTCGGAGTGTCCGCCAGGTGGTTCTGGCGTACCCGGCAGGTGATTTTGGCGTGTCCGGCAGGTGTTTCTGGCGAGTCGAGCAGGTGGCTCCGGCATGCTCGGCAGGTGCTTCCGGCGTCTCCGGCACGTGGTTCTGGTGTGTCTGAGAGCTGGTTCCGGCATGTCCGGCAGATGATTCCGGAGTGTCCGCCAAGTGGTTCTGGCATACCCGGCTGGTGATTTGGGCATGTCAGGTAGGTGGTTCCGGCGAGTCGAGCCGGTGGCTGCGGCGTGCTCGGCAGGTTGTTCAGACGGGTCTGGCAGGTGTTTTCCGTCTGTTCGGGGTGTGGTTCCAGCATCTCATGCACATGGTTCTGGCACGTCTGAGATGTGGTTCCGGCCGGCCCGACAGGTGTTTCCACAGTGTCCGCCAAGTGGTACTGGCGTAGTTGGCAGGTGATTTTGGCATGACCGGCAGGTGGTTCCAGCAAGCCCGGCAGGTGATTCCGAAGTGTTCCCCAACTGGTTGTGGCGTAGCCGGCAGGTGATTTTTGCGTGTCCGGCAGGTGGTTCTGGCGAGTCGAGCAGGTGGTTCCGGCGTGCTCGGCAGGTGCTTCCGGGGTCATTGGCACGTGGATCTGGCATATCTGAGAGGTGGTTCCGGCATGCCCGGCAGGTGATTCCGGAGTGTTCGCCAAGTGTTTCCGGCGTAGCCGGCAGGTGATTTTGCATGCCCAGCGGTCGTTCCGGCGGGTCGAGCCGGTGGTTCCAGCGTGTCCGGCAGGTGGTTCCGGTCTGTCCGGCAGGTGGTTCTGTGGTGTCCGGCACGAGGTTCAGTCTGAGAGGCTGTGGCGGCATGCCCCTCACGTGATTCCGGCTTGTCCCCGAAGTGGTGCTGGTGTAGCGGGCAGGTGATTTTGGCGTGTCCGGCAGGTGGTTCAGGCGAGTTGAGCAGGTGGTTGCGACGTGCTCGGCAGGTGCTTTCGGCGTCTCCGGCACGTGTTTCTGGCACATCTGACTGGTGGTTCCAGCATGCCCAAAAGTTGATTCCGGTCTGTCCGGTAGGTGGCTCCGGCGTGCACGGCACGTGGTTCTGGTACGTGTCAGAGGTGGTTGCGTATGCCCAACAGGTGATTCCGGACTGTCCGCCACGTGCTTCTGGCACGTCTGAGAGGTGGTTCCAACATGCCCGGCAGGTCATTTCGGAGAGTCGTCCAAGTGGTTCTGGCGTAGCCCGCAGGTGATTTTGGCGTGTCCGGCAGGTGGTTCCGCCGTGCTCCGCAGGTGGTTCAGGCATGGCCGTCACGTGGTTCCAGTCTGTCCAGGACGTGTTTCCAGCTTCTCCGGCAGGTGGTTCTGGTATGTCTGAGAGGTGGTTCCGCCATGGCTGGCAGGTGATCCCGGACTGTCCCCCAGGTGGTTCTGGCATAGCCAGCAGTTGATATTGGCCTGTCCGGCAGGTGGTTCCAGCGAGTCGAACAGGTGGCTCCGGCGTTCTTGGCAGGTGGTTCCGGTCTGTCCGGTAGGTGTTTCCGGCGTGTCCGGCACGTGCTTCCGGCACGTCTGAGAGGTGGTTCTGGCATGCGCGGCAGGTGATTCCGTAGTGTCCGCCAGGTGGTTCTGGCGTACCCGGCAGGTGATTTTGGCGTGTCCGGCAGGTGTTTCTGGCGAGTCGAGCAGGTGGCTCCGGCATGCTCGGCAGGTGCTTCCGGCGTCTCCGGCACTTGGTTCTGGTGTGTCTGAGAGCTGGTTCCGGCATGTCCGGCAGATGATTCCGGAGTGTCCGCCAAGTGGTTCTGGCATACCCAGCAGGTGATTTTGGCGTGTCAGGGAGGTGGTACCGGTGAGTCGAGCAGGTGGTTCCGGCGTGCTCAGCAGGTGGTTCAGGCGGTTCTGGCAGGTGGTATCCGTCTGTTCGGGGTGTGGTTCCAGCATCTCATGAACACGTTTCTGGCACGTCTGAGATGTGGTTCCAGCCGGCCCGACAGGTGTTTCCGCAGTGTCCGCCAAGCGGTTCTGGCGTAGTTGGCAGGTGATTTTGGCATGACTGGCAGGTGGTTCCAGCAAGCCTGGCAGGTGATTCCAAAGTGTTCACCAACTGGTTGTGGCGTAGCCGGCAGGTGATTTTTGCGTGATCGGCAGGTGGTTCTGGCGAGTCGAGCAGGTGGTTCCGGCGTGCTCGGCTGGTGCTTCCGGGGTCATTGGCACGGGGTTCTGGCATGTCTGAGAGGTGGTTCCTGCATGCCCGGCAAGTGATTCCGGAGTGTTCGCCAAGTGGTTCTGGCATAGTCGGCAGGTGATTTTGGCATGTCCGGCAGGTGGTTCAGGCGAGTTGAGCAGGTGGTTCCAACGTGCTTGGCAGGTGCTTCCGGCGTCTCCGGCACGTGTTTCTGGCACATCTGACAGGTGGTTCCGGCATGCCCGAAAGGTGATTCCGGTCTGTCCGGTAGGTGGTTCCAGCCTGCACGGCATGTGGTTCTGGTACGTCTCAGAGGTGGTTGCGCATGCCCAACAGGTGATTCCGGACTGTCCGCCACATGGTTCTGGCACGTCTGAGAGGTGGTTCCGGCATGCCCGGCAGGTCATCCCAGAGAGTCCTCCAAGTGGTTCTGGCATAACACGCAGGTGATTTTGGCGTGTCTGGCAGGTTGTTCCGTTGTGCTTGGCAGGTGGTTCAGGCTTGACCGGCAGGTGGTTCCAGACTGTCCAGGACGTGTTTCCAGCTTCTCCGGCAGGTGGTTCTGGTACGTCTGAGAGGTGGTTCCGCCATGGCTGGCAGGTGATTCCGGACCGTCCCCCAGGTGGTTCTGGCATAGCCAGCAGTTGATATTGGCCTGTCCGGCAGGTGGTTTCAGCGAGTCGAACAGGTGGCTCCGGCGTGCTCGGCAGGTGGTTCCGGTCTGTCCGGTAGGTGATTCCGGCGTGTCCGGCACGTGCTTCCGGCACGTCTGAGAGGTGGTTCCGGCATGCGCGACAGGTGGTTTCGGAGTGTCCGCCAGGTGGTTCTGGCGTACCCGGCAGGTGATTTTGGCGTGTCCGGCAGGTGTTTCTGGCGAGTCGAGCAGGTGGCTCCGGCATGCTCGGCAGGTGCTTCCGGCGTCTCCGGCACGTGGTTCTGGTGTGTCTGAGAGCTGGTTCCGGCATGTCCGGCAGATGATTCCGGAGTGTCCGCCAAGTGGTTCTGGCATACCCGGCTGGTGATTTGGGCATGTCAGGTAGGTGGTTCCGGCGAGTCGAGCAGGTGGCTGCGGCGTGCTCGGCAGGTTGTTCAGACGGGTCTGGCAGGTGTTTTCCGTCTGTTCGGGGTGTGGTTCCAGCATCTCATGCACATGGTTCTGGCACGTCTGAGATGTGGTTCCGGCCGGCCCGACAGGTGTTTCCACAGTGTCCGCCAAGTGGTACTGGCGTAGTTGGCAGGTGATTTTGGCATGACCGGCAGGTGGTTCCAGCAAGCCCGGCAGGTGATTCCGAAGTGTTCCCCAACTGGTTGTGGCGTAGCCGGCAGGTGATTTTTGCGTGTCCGGCAGGTGGTTCTGGCGAGTCGATCTGGTGGTTCCTGTGTGCTCGGCAGGTGCTTCCGGGGTCATTGGCACGTGGATCTGGCATATCTGAGAGGTGGTTCCGGCATGCCCGGCAGGTGATTCCGGAGTGTTCGCCAAGTGTTTCCGGCGTAGCCGGCAGGTGATTTTGCATGTCCAGCGGTCGTTCCGGCGGGTCGAGCCGGTGGTTCCGGCGTGTCCGGCAGGTGGTTCCGGTCTGTCCGGCAGGTGGTTCTGTGGTGTCCGGCACGAGGTTCAGTCTGAGAGGCTGTGCCGGCATGCCCCTCACGTGATTCCGGCTTGTCCCCGAAGTGGTGCTGGTGTAGCGGGCAGGTGATTTTGGCGTGTCCGGCAGGTGGTTCAGGCGAGTTGAGCAGGTGGTTGCGACGTGCTCGGCAGGTGCTTCCGGCGTCTCCGGCACGTGTTTCTGGCACATCTGACTGGTGGTTCCGGCATGCCCAAAAGTTGATTCCGGTCTGTCCGGTAGGTGGTTCCGGCGTGCACGGCACGTGGTTCTGGTACGTGTCAGAGGTGGTTGCGTATGCCCAACAGATGATTCCGGACTGTCCGCCACGTGCTTCTGGCACGTCTGAGAGGTGGTTCCAACATGCCCGGCAGGTCATTTCGGAGAGTCGTCCAAGTGGTTCTGGCGTAGCCCGCAGGTGATTTTGGCGTGTCCGGCAGGTGGTTCCGCCGTGCTCGGCAGGTGGTTCAGGCATGGCCGTCACGTGGTTCCAGTCTGTCCAGGACGTGTTTCCAGCTTCTCCGGCAGGTGGTTCTGGTACGTGTGAGAGGTGGTTCCGCCATGGCTGGCAGGTGATTCCGGACCGTCCCCCAGGTGGTTCTGGCATAGCCAGCAGTTGATATTGGCCTGTCCGGCAGGTGGTTTCAGCGAGTCGAACAGGTGGCTCCGGCGTGCTCGGAAGGTGGTTCCGGTCTGTCCGGTAGGTGATTCCGGCGTGTCCGGCACGTGCTTCCGGCACGTCTGAGAGGTGGTTCCGGCATGCGCGACAGGTGATTTCGGAGTGTCCGCCAGGTGGTTCTGGCTTACCCGGCAGGTGATTTTGGCGTGTCCGGCAGGTGTTTCTGGCGAGTCGAGCAGGTGGCTCCGGCATGCTCGGCAGGTGCTTCCGGCGTCTCCGGCACGTGGTTCTGGTGTGTCTCAGAGCTGGTTCCGGCATGTCCGGCAGAGGATTCCGGAGTGTCCGCCAAGTGGTTCTGGCATACCCGGCTGGTGATTTGGGCATGTCAGGTAGGTGGTTCCGGCGAGTCGAGCAGGTGGCTCCGGCGTGCTCGGCAGGTTGCTCAGACGGGTCTGGCAGGTGTTTTCCGTCTGTTCGGGGTGTGGTTCCAGCATCTCATGCACATGGTTCTGGCACGTCTGAGATGTGGTTCCGGCCGGCCCGACAGGTGTTTCCACAGTGTCCGCCAAGTGGTACTGGCGTAGTTGGCAGGTGATTTTGGCATGACCGGCAGGTGGTTCCAGCAAGCCCGGCAGGTGATTCCGAAGTGTTCCCCAACTGGTTGTGGCGTAGCCGGCAGGTGATTTTTGCGTGATCGGCAGGTGGTTCTGGCGAGTCGATCTGGTGGTTCCTGTGTGCTCGGCAGGTGCTTCCGGGGTCATTGGCACGTGGATCTGGCATATCTGAGAGGTGGTTCCGGCATGCCCGGCAGGTGATTCCGGAGTGTTCGCCAAGTGTTTCCGGCGTAGCCGGCAGGTGATTTTGCATGTCCAGCGGTCGTTCCGGCGGGTCGAGCCGGTGGTTCCGGCGTGTCCGGCAGGTGGTTCCGGTCTGTCCGGCAGGTGGTTCTGTGGTGTCCGGCACGAGGTTCAGTCTGAGAGGCTGTGCCGGCATGCCCCTCACGTGATTCCGGCTTGTCCCCGAAGTGGTGCTGGTGTAGCGGGCAGGTGATTTTGGCGTGTCCGGCAGGTGGTTCAGGCGAGTTGAGCAGGTGGTTGCGACGTGCTCGGCAGGTGCTTCCGGCGTCTCCGGCACGTGTTTCTGGCACATCTGACTGGTGGTTCCGGCATGCCCAAAAGTTGATTCCGGTCTGTCCGGTAGGTGGTTCCGGCGTGCACGGCACGTGGTTCTGGTACGTGTCAGAGGTGGTTGCGTATGCCCAACAGGTGATTCCGGACTGTCCGCCACGTGCTTCTGGCACGTCTGAGAGGTGGTTCCAACATGCCCGGCAGGTCATTTCGGAGAGTCGTCCAAGTGGTTCTGGCGTAGCCCGCAGGTGATTTTGGCGTGTCCGGCAGGTGGTTCCGCCGTGCTCGGCAGGTGGTTCAGGCATGGCCGTCACGTGGTTCCAGTCTGTCCAGGACGTGTTTCCAGCTTCTCCGGCAGGTGGTTCTGGTACGTGTGAGAGGTGGTTCCGCCATGGCTGGCAGGTGATTCCGGACCGTCCCCCAGGTGGTTCTGGCATAGCCAGCAGTTGATATTGGCCTGTCCGGCAGGTGGTTTCAGCGAGTCGAACAGGTGGCTCCGGCGTGCTCGGAAGGTGGTTCCGGTCTGTCCGGTAGGTGATTCCGGCGTGTCCGGCACGTGCTTCCGGCACGTCTGAGAGGTGGTTCCGGCATGCGCGACAGGTGGTTTCGGAGTGTCCGCCAGGTGGTTCTGGCGTACCCGGCAGGTGATTTTGGCGTGTCCGGCAGGTGTTTCTGGCGAGTCGAGCAGGTGGCTCCGGCATGCTCGGCAGGTGCTTCCGGCGTCTCCGGCACTTGGTTCTGGTGTGTCTGAGAGCTGGTTCCGGCATGTCCGGCAGATGATTCCGGAGTGTCCGCCAAGTGGTTCTGGCATACCCGGCTGGTGATTTGGGCATGTCAGGTAGGTGGTTCCGGCGAGTCGAGCAGGTGGCTCCGGCGTGCTCGGCAGGTTGCTCAGACGGGTCTGGCAGGTGTTTTCCGTCTGTTCGGGGTGTGGTTCCAGCATCTCATGCACATGGTTCTGGCACGTCTGAGATGTGGTTCCGGCCGGCCCGACAGGTGTTTCCACAGTGTCCGCCAAGTGGTACTGGCGTAGTTGGCAGGTGATTTTGGCATGACCGGCAGGTGGTTCCAGCAAGCCCGGCAGGTGATTCCGAAGTGTTCCCCAACTGGTTGTGGCGTAGCCGGCAGGTGATTTTTGCGTGTTCGGCAGGTGGTTCTGGCGAGTCGATCTGGTGGTTCCTGTGTGCTCGGCAGGTGCTTCCGGGGTCATTGGCACGTGGATCTGGCATATCTGAGAGGTGGTTCCGGCATGCCCGGCAGGTGATTCCGGAGTGTTCGCCAAGTGTTTCCGGCGTAGCCGGCAGGTGATTTTGCATGTCCAGCGGTCGTTCCGGCGGGTCGAGCCGGTGGTTCCGGCGTGTCCGGCAGGTGGTTCCGGTCTGTCCGGCAGGTGGTTCTGTGGTGTCCGGCACGAGGTTCAGTCTGAGAGGCTGTGCCGGCATGCCCCTCACGTGATTCCGGCTTGTCCCCGAAGTGGTGCTGGTGTAGCGGGCAGGTGATTTTGGCGTGTCCGGCAGGTGGTTCAGGCGAGTTGAGCAGGTGGTTGCGACGTGCTCGGCAGGTGCTTCCGGCGTCTCCGGCACGTGTTTCTGGCACATCTGACTGGTGGTTCCGGCATGCCCATAAGTTGATTCCGGTCTGTCCGGTAGGTGGTTCCGGCGTGCACGGCACGTGGTTCTGGTACGTGTCAGAGGTGGTTGCGTATGCCCAACAGGTGATTCCGGACTGTCCGCCACGTGCTTCTGGCACGTCTGAGAGGTGGTTCCAACATGCCCGGCAGGTCATTTCGGAGAGTCGTCCAAGTGGTTCTGGCGTAGCCCGCAGGTGATTTTGGCGTGTCCGGCAGGTGGTTCCGCCGTGCTCGGCAGGTGGTTCAGGCATGGCCGTCACGTGGTTCCAGTCTGTCCAGGACGTGTTTCCAGCTTCTCCGGCAGGTGGTTCTGGTACGTCTGAGAGGTGGTTCCGCCATGGCTGGCAGGTGATCCCGGACTGTCCCCCAGGTGGTTCTGGCATAGCCAGCAGTTGATATTGGCCTGTCCGGCAGGTGGTTCCAGCGAGTCGAACAGGTGGCTCCGGCGTTCTTGGCAGGTGGTTCCGGTCTGTCCGGTAGGTGTTTCCGGCGTGTCTGGCACGTGCTTCCGGCACGTCTGAGAGGTGGTTCCGGCATGCGCGGCAGGTGATTCCGGAGTGTCCGCCAGGTGGTTCTGGCATACCCGGCAGGTGATTTTGGCGTGTCCGGCAGGTGTTTCTGGCGAGTCGAGCAGGTGGCTCCGGCATGCTCGGCAGGTGCTTCCGGCGTCTCCGGCACTTGGTTCTGGTGTGTCTGAGAGCTGGTTCCGGCATGTCCGGCAGATGATTCCGGAGTGTCCGCCAAGTGGTTCTGGCATACCCAGCAGGTGATTTTGGCGTGTCAGGGAGGTGGTACCGGTGAGTCGAGCAGGTGGTTCCGGCGTGCTCGGCAGGTGGTTCAGGCGGTTCTGGCAGGTGGTATCCGTCTGTTCGGGGTGTGGTTCCAGCATCTCATGAACACGTTTCTGGCACGTCTGAGATGTGGTTCCAGCCGGCCCGACAGGTGTTTCCGCAGTGTCCGCCAAGCGGTTCTGGCGTAGTTGGCAGGTGATTTTGGCATGACTGGCAGGTGGTTCCAGCAAGCCTGGCAGGTGATTCCAAAGTGTTCACCAACTGGTTGTGGCGTAGCCGGCAGGTGATTTTTGCGTGATCGGCAGGTGGTTCTGGCGAGTCGAGCAGGTGGTTCCGGCGTGCTCGGCTGGTGCTTCCGGGGTCATTGGCACGGGGTTCTGGCATGTCTGAGAGGTGGTTCCTGCATGCCCGGCAAGTGATTCCGGAGTGTTCGCCAAGTGGTTCTGGCATAGTCGGCAGGTGATTTTGGCATGTCCGGCAGGTGGTTCAGGCGAGTTGAGCAGGTGGTTCCGACGTGCTTGGCAGGTGCTTCCGGCGTCTCCGGCACGTGTTTCTGGCACATCTGACAGGTGGTTCCGGCATGCCCGAAAGGTGATTCCGGTCTGTCCGGTAGGTGGTTCCAGCCTGCACGGCATGTGGTTCTGATACGTCTCAGAGGTGGTTGCGCATGCCCAACAGGTGATTCCGGACTGTCCGCCACATGGTTCTGGCACGTCTGAGAGGTGGTTCCGGCATGCCCGGCAGGTCATCCCAGAGAGTCCTCCAAGTGGTTCTGGCATAACACGCAGGTGATTTTGGCGTGTCTGGCAGGTTGTTCCGTTGTGCTTGGCAGGTGGTTCAGGCTTGGCCGGCAGGTGGTTCCAGACTGTCCAGGACGTGTTTCCAGCTTCTCCGGCAGGTGGTTCTGGTACGTCTGAGAGGTGGTTCCGCCATGGCTGGCAGGTGATTCCGGACCGTCCCCCAGGTGGTTCTGGCATAGCCAGCAGTTGATATTGGCCTGTCCGGCAGGTGGTTCCAGCGAGTCGAACAGGTGGCTCCGGCGTGCTCGGCAGGTGGTTCCGGTCTGTCCGGTAGGTGATTCCGGCGTGTCCGGCACGTGCTTCCGGCACGTCTGAGAGGTGGTTCCGGCATGCGCGACAGGTGGTTTCGGAGTGTCCGCCAGGTGGTTCTGGCGTACCCGGCAGGTGATTTTGGCGTGTCCGGCAGGTGTTTCTGGCGAGTCGAGCAGGTGGCTCCGGCATGCTCGGCAGGTGCTTCCGGCGTCTCCGGCACGTGGTTCTGGTGTGTCTGAGAGCTGGTTCCGGCATGTCCGGCAGATGATTCCGGAGTGTCCGCCAAGTGGTTCTGGCATACCCGGCTGGTGATTTGGGCATGTCAGGTAGGTGGTTCCGGTGAGTCGAGCAGGTGGCTCCGGCGTGCTCGGCAGGTTGTTCAGACGGGTCTGGCAGGTGTTTTCCGTCTGTTCGGGGTGTGGTTCCAGCATCTCATGCACATGGTTCTGGCACGTCTGAGATGTGGTTCCGGCCGGCCCGACAGGTGTTTCCACAGTGTCCGCCAAGTGGTACTGGCGTAGTTGGCAGGTGATTTTGGCATGACCGGCAGGTGGTTCCAGCAAGCCCGGCAGGTGATTCCGAAGTGTTCCCCAACTGGTTGTGGCGTAGCCGGCAGGTGATTTTTGCGTGTCCGGCAGGTGGTTCTGGCGAGTCGAGCAGGTGGTTCCGGCGTGCTCGGCAGGTGCTTCCGGGGTCATTGGCACGTGGTTCTGGCATATCTGAGAGGTGGTTCCGGCATGCCCGGCAGGTGATTCCGGAGTGTTCGCCAAGTGTTTCCGGCGTAGCCGGCAGGTGATTTTGCATGTCCAGCGGTCGTTCCGGCGGGTCGAGCCGGTGGTTCCGGCGTGTCCGGCAGGTGGTTCCGGTCTGTCCGGCAGGTGGTTCTGTGGTGTCCGGCACGAGGTTCAGTCTGAGAGGCTGTGCCGGCATGCCCCTCACGTGATTCCGGCTTGTCCCCGAAGTGGTGCTGGTGTAGCGGGCAGGTGATTTTGGCGTGTCCCGCAGGTGGTTCAGGCGAGTTGAGCAGGTGGTTGCGACGTGCTCGGCAGGTGCTTCCGGCGTCTCCGGCACGTGTTTCTGGCACATCTGACTGGTGGTTCCGGCATGCCCAAAAGTTGATTCCGGTCTGTCCGGTAGGTGGTTCCGGCGTGCACGGCACGTGGTTCTGGTACGTCTCAGAGGTGGTTGCGTATGCCCAACAGGTGATTCCGGACTGTCCGCCACGTGCTTCTGGCACGTCTGAGAGGTGGTTCCAACATGCCCGGCAGGTCATTTCGGAGAGTCGTCCAAGTGGTTCTGGCGAAGCCCGCGGGTGATTTTGGCGTGTCCGGCAGGTGGTTCCGCCGTGCTCGGCAGGTGGTTCAGGCATGGCCGTCACGTGGTTCCAGTCTGTCCAGGACGTGTTTCCAGCTTCTCCGGCAGGTGGTTCTGGTACGTCTGAGAGGTGGTTCCGCCATGGCTGGCAGGTGATCCCGGACTGTCCCCCAGGTGGTTCTGGCATAGCCAGCAGTTGATATTGGCCTGTCCGGCAGGTGGTTCCAGCGAGTCGAACAGGTGGCTCCGGCGTTCTTGGCAGGTGGTTCCGGTCTGTCCGGTAGGTGTTTCCGGCGTGTCTGGCACGTGCTTCCGGCACGTCTGAGAGGTGGTTCCGGCATGCGCGGCAGGTGATTCCGGAGTGTCCGCCAGGTGGTTCTGGCGTACCCGGCAGGTGATTTTGGCGTGTCCGGCAGGTGTTTCTGGCGAGTCGAGCAGGTGGCTCCGGCATGCTCGGCAGGTGCTTCCGGCGTCTCCGGCACTTGGTTCTGGTGTGTCTGAGAGCTGGTTCCGGCATGTCCGGCAGATGATTCCGGAGTGTCCGCCAAGTGGTTCTGGCATACCCAGCAGGTGATTTTGGCGTGTCAGGGAGGTGGTACCGGTGAGTCGAGCAGGTGGTTCCGGCGTGCTCAGCAGGTGGTTCAGGCGGTTCTGGCAGGTGGTATCCGTCTGTTCGGGGTGTGGTTCCAGCATCTCATGAACACGTTTCTGGCACGTCTGAGATGTGGTTCCAGCCGGCCCGACAGGTGTTTCCGCAGTGTCCGCCAAGCGGTTCTGGCGTAGTTGGCAGGTGATTTTGGCATGACTGGCAGGTGGTTCCAGCAAGCCTGGCAGGTGATTCCAAAGTGTTCACCAACTGGTTGTGGCGTAGCCGGCAGGTGATTTTTGCGTGATCGGCAGGTGGTTCTGGCGAGTCGAGCAGGTGGTTCCGGCGTGCTCGGCTGGTGCTTCCGGGGTCATTGGCACGGGGTTCTGGCATGTCTGAGAGGTGGTTCCTGCATGCCCGGCAAGTGATTCCGGAGTGTTCGCCAAGTGGTTCTGGCATAGTCGGCAGGTGATTTTGGCATGTCCGGCAGGTGGTTCAGGCGAGTTGAGCAGGTGGTTCCAACGTGCTTGGCAGGTGCTTCCGGCGTCTCCGGCACGTGTTTCTGGCACATCTGACAGGTGGTTCCGGCATGCCCGAAAGGTGATTCCGGTCTGTCCGGTAGGTGGTTCCAGCCTGCACGGCATGTGGTTCTGGTACGTCTCAGAGGTGGTTGCGCATGCCCAACAGGTGATTCCGGACTGTCCGCCACATGGTTCTGGCACGTCTGAGAGGTGGTTCCGGCATGCCCGGCAGGTCATCCCAGAGAGTCCTCCAAGTGGTTCTGGCATAACACGCAGGTGATTTTGGCGTGTCTGGCAGGTTGTTCCGTTGTGCTTGGCAGGTGGTTCAGGCTTGGCCGGCAGGTGGTTCCAGACTGTCCAGGACGTGTTTCCAGCTTCTCCGGCAGGTGGTTCTGGTACGTCTGAGAGGTGGTTCCGCCATGGCTGGCAGGTGATTCCGGACCGTCCCCCAGGTGGTTCTGGCATAGCCAGCAGTTGATATTGGCCTGTCCGGCAGGTGGTTCCAGCGAGTCGAACAGGTGGCTCCGGCGTGCTCGGCAGGTGGTTCCGGTCTGTCCGGTAGGTGATTCCGGCGTGTCCGGCACGTGCTTCCGGCACGTCTGAGAGGTGGTTCCGGCATGCGCGACAGGTGGTTTCGGAGTGTCCGCCAGGTGGTTCTGGCGTACCCGGCAGGTGATTTTGGCGTGTCCGGCAGGTGTTTCTGGCGAGTCGAGCAGGTGGCTCCGGCATGCTCGGCAGGTGCTTCCGGCGTCTCCGGCACGTGGTTCTGGTGTGTCTGAGAGCTGGTTCCGGCATGTCCGGCAGATGATTCCGGAGTGTCCGCCAAGTGGTTCTGGCATACCCGGCTGGTGATTTGGGCATGTCAGGTAGGTGGTTCCGGCGAGTCGAGCAGGTGGCTCCGGCGTGCTCGGCAGGTTGTTCAGACGGGTCTGGCAGGTGTTTTCCGTCTGTTCGGGGTGTGGTTCCAGCATCTCATGCACATGGTTCTGGCACGTCTGAGATGTGGTTCCGGCCGGCCCGACAGGTGTTTCCACAGTGTCCGCCAAGTGGTACTGGCGTAGTTGGCAGGTGATTTTGGCATGACCGGCAGGTGGTTCCAGCAAGCCCGGCAGGTGATTCCGAAGTGTTCCCCAACTGGTTGTGGCGTAGCCGGCCGGTGATTTCTGCGTGTCCGGCAGGTGGTTCTGGCGAGTCGAGCAGGTGGTTCCGGCGTGCTCGGCAGGTGCTTCCGGGGTCATTGGCACGTGGTTCTGGCATATCTGAGAGGTGGTTCCGGCATGCCCGGCAGGTGATTCCGGAGTGTTCGCCAAGTGTTTCCGGCGTAGCCGGCAGGTGATTTTGCATGTCCAGCGGTCGTTCCGGCGGGTCGAGCCGGTGGTTCCGGCGTGTCCGGCAGGTGGTTCCGGTCTGTCCGGCAGGTGGTTCTGTGGTGTCCGGCACGAGGTTCAGTCTGAGAGGCTGTGCCGGCATGCCCCTCACGTGATTCCGGCTTGTCCCTGAAGTGGTGCTGGTGTAGCGGGCAGGTGATTTTGGCGTGTCCGGCAGGTGGTTCAGGCGAGTTGAGCAGGTGGTTGCGACGTGCTCGGCAGGTGCTTCCGGCGTCTCCGGCACGTGTTTCTGGCACATCTGACTGGTGGTTCCGGCATGCCCAAAAGTTGATTCCGGTCTGTCCGGTAGGTGGTTCCGGCGTGCACGGCACGTGGTTCTGGTACGTGTCAGAGGTGGTTGCGTATGCCCAACAGGTGATTCCGGACTGTCCGCCACGTGCTTCTGGCACGTCTGAGAGGTGGTTCCAACATGCCCGGCAGGTCATTTCGGAGAGTCGTCCAAGTGGTTCTGGCGAAGCCCGCGGGTGATTTTGGCGTGTCCGGCAGGTGGTTCCGCCGTGCTCGGCAGGTGGTTCAGGCATGGCCGTCACGTGGTTCCAGTCTGTCCAGGACGTGTTTCCAGCTTCTCCGGCAGGTGGTTCTGGTACGTCTGAGAGGTGGTTCCGCCATGGCTGGCAGGTGATCCCGGACTGTCCCCCAGGTGGTTCTGGCATAGCCAGCAGTTGATATTGGCCTGTCCGGCAGGTGGTTCCAGCGAGTCGAACAGGTGGCTCCGGCGTTCTTGGCAGGTGGTTCCGGTCTGTCCGGTAGGTGTTTCCGGCGTGTCTGGCACGTGCTTCCGGCACGTCTGAGAGGTGGTTCCGGCATGCGCGGCAGGTGATTCCGGAGTGTCCGCCAGGTGGTTCTGGCATACCCGGCAGGTGATTTTGGCGTGTCCGGCAGGTGTTTCTGGCGAGTCGAGCAGGTGGCTCCGGCATGCTCGGCAGGTGCTTCCGGCGTCTCCGGCACTTGGTTCTGGTGTGTCTGAGAGCTGGTTCCGGCATGTCCGGCAGATGATTCCGGAGTGTCCGCCAAGTGGTTCTGGCATACCCAGCAGGTGATTTTGGCGTGTCAGGGAGGTGGTACCGGTGAGTCGAGCAGGTGGTTCCGGCGTGCTCAGCAGGTAGTTCAGGCGGTTCTGGCAGGTGGTATCCGTCTGTTCGGGGTGTGGTTCCAGCATCTCATGAACACGTTTCTGGCACGTCTGAGATGTGGTTCCAGCCGGCCCGACAGGTGTTTCCGCAGTGTCCGCCAAGCGGTTCTGGCGTAGTTGGCAGGTGATTTTGGCATGACTGGCAGGTGGTTCCAGCAAGCCTGGCAGGTGATTCCAAAGTGTTCACCAACTGGTTGTGGCGTAGCCGGCAGGTGATTTTTGCGTGATCGGCAGGTGGTTCTGGCGAGTCGAGCAGGTGGTTCCGGCGTGCTCGGCTGGTGCTTCCGGGGTCATTGGCACGGGGTTCTGGCATGTCTGAGAGGTGGTTCCTGCATGCCCGGCAAGTGATTCCGGAGTGTTCGCCAAGTGGTTCTGGCATAGTCGGCAGGTGATTTTGGCATGTCCGGCAGGTGGTTCAGGCGAGTTGAGCAGGTGGTTCCAACGTGCTTGGCAGGTGCTTCCGGCGTCTCCGGCACGTGTTTCTGGCACATCTGACAGGTGGTTCCGGCATGCGCGAAAGGTGATTCCGGTCTGTCCGGTAGGTGGTTCCAGCCTGCATGGCATGTGGTTCTGGTACGTCTCAGAGGTGGTTGCGCATGCCCAACAGGTGATTCCGGACTGTCCGCCACATGGTTCTGGCACGTCTGAGAGGTGGTTCCGGCATGCCCGGCAGGTCATCCCAGAGAGTCCTCCAAGTGGTTCTGGCATAACACGCAGGTGATTTTGGCGTGTCTGGCAGGTTGTTCCGTTGTGCTTGGCAGGTGGTTCAGGCTTGGCCGGCAGGTGGTTCCAGACTGTCCAGGGCGTGTTTCCAGCTTCTCCGGCAGGTGGTTCTGGTACGTCTGAGAGGTGGTTCCGCCATGGCTGGCAGGTGATTCCGGACCGTCCCCCAGGTGGTTCTGGCATAGCTAGCAGTTAATATTGGCCTGTCCGGAAGGTGGTTCCAGCGAGTGGAACAGGTGGCTCCGGCGTGCTCGGCAGGTGGTTCCGGTCTGTCCGGTAGGTGATTCCGGCGTGTCCGGCACGTGCTTCCGGCACATCTGAGAGGTGGTTCCGGCATGCGCGACAGGTGGTTTCGGAGTGTCCGCCAGGTGGTTCTGGCGTACCCGGCAGGTGATTTTGGCGTGTCCAGCAGGTGGTTCCGGCGAGTCGAGCAGGTGGTTCCGGCGTGCTCGGCAGGTGCTTCCGGGGTCATTGGCACGTGGTTCTGGCATATCTGAGAGGTGGTTCCGGCATGCCCGGCAGGTGATTCCGGAGTGTTCGCCAAGTGTTTCCGGCGTAGCCGGCAGGTGATTTTGCATGTCCAGCGGTCGTTCCGGCGGGTCGAGCCGGTGGTTCCGGCGTGTCCGGCAGGTGGTTCCGGTCTGTCCGGCAGGTGGTTCTGTGTTGTCCGGCACGAGGTTCAGTCTGAGAGGCTGTGCCGGCATGCCCCTCACGTGATTCCGGCTTGTCCCCGAAGTGGTGCTGGTGTAGCGGGCAGGTGATTTTGGCGTGTCCGGCAGGTGGTTCAGGCGAGTTGAGCAGGTGGTTGCGACGTGCTCGGCAGGTGCTTCCGGCGTCTCCGGCACGTGTTTCTGGCACATCTGACTGGTGGTTCCGGCATGCCCAAAAGTTGATTCCGGTCTGTCCGTTAGGTGGTTCCGGCGTGCACGGCACGTGGTTCTGGTACGTGTCAGAGGTGGTTGCGTATGCCCAACAGGTGATTCCGGACTGTCCGCCACATGCTTCTGGCACGTCTGAGAGGTGGTTCCAACATGCCCGGCAGGTCATTTCGGAGAGTCGTCCAAGTGGTTCTGGCGTAGCCCGCAGGTGATTTTGGCGTGTCCGGCAGGTGGTTCCGCCGTGCTCGGCAGGTGGTTCAGGCATGGCCGTCACGTGGTTCCAGTCTGTCCAGGACGTGTTTCCAGCTTCTCCGGCAGGTGGTTCTGGTACGTCTGAGAGGTGGTTCCGCCATGGCTGGCAGGTGATCCCGGACTGTCAGCCAGGTGGTTCTGGCATAGCCAGCAGTTGATATTGGCCTGTCCGGCAGGTGGTTCCAGCGAGTCGAACAGGTGGCTCCGGCGTTCTTGGCAGGTGGTTCCGGTCTGTCCGGTAGGTGTTTCCAGCGTGTCTGGCACGTGCTTCCGGCACGTCTGAGAGGTGGTTCCGGCATGTGCGGCAGGTGATTCCGTAGTGTCCGCAAGGTGGTTCTGGCATACCCAGCAGGTGATTTTGGCGTGTCAGGGAGGTGGTACCGGTGAGTCGAGCAGGTGGTTCCGGCGTGCTCAGCAGGTGGTTCAGGCGGTTCTGGCAGGTGGTATCCGTCTGTTCGGGGTGTGGTTCCAGCATCTCATGAACACGTTTCTGGCACGTCTGAGATGTGGTTCCAGCCGGCCCGACAGGTGTTTCCGCAGTGTCCGCCAAGCGGTTCTGGCGTAGTTGGCAGGTGATTTTGGCATGACTGGCAGGTGGTTCCAGCAAGCCTGGCCGGTGATTCCAAAGTGTTCACCAACTGGTTGTGGCGTAGCCGGCAGGTGATTTTTGCGTGATCGGCAGGTGGTTCTGGCGAGTCGAGCAGGTGGTTCCGGCGTGCTCGGCTGGTGCTTCCAGGGTCATTGGCACGGGGTTCTGGCATGTCTGAGAGGTGGTTCCTGCATGCCCGGCAAGTGATTCCGGAGTGTTCGCCAAGTGGTTCTGGCATAGTCGGCAGGTGATTTTGGCATGTCCGGCAGGTGGTTCAGGCGAGTTGAGCAGGTGGTTCCAACGTGCTTGGCAGGTGCTTCCGGCGTCTCCGGCACGTGTTTCTGGCACATCTGACAGGTGGTTCCGGCATGCCCGAAAGGTGATTCCGGTCTGTCCGGTAGGTGGTTCCAGCCTGCACGGCATGTGGTTCTGGTACGTCTCAGAGGTGGTTGCGCATGCCCAACAGGTGATTCCGGACTGTGCGCCACATGGTTCTGGCATGTCTGAGAGGTGGTTCCGGCATGCCCGGCAGGTCATCCCAGAGAGTCCTCCAAGTGGTTCTGGCATAACACGCAGGTGATTTTGGCGTGTCTGGCAGGTTGTTCCGTTGTGCTTGGCAGGTGGTTCAGGCTTGGCCGGCAGGTGGTTCCAGACTGTCCAGGACGTGTTTCCAGCTTCTCCGGCAGGTGGTTCTGGTACGTCTGAGAGGTGGTTCCGCCATGGCTGGCAGGTGATTCCGGACCGTCCCCCAGGTGGTTCTGGCATAGCCAGCAGTTGATATTGGCCTGTCCGGCAGGTGGTTCCAGCGAGTCGAACAGGTGGCTCCGGCGTGCTCGGCAGGTGGTTCCGGTCTGTCCGGTAGGTGATTCCGGCGTGTCCGGCACGTGCTTCCGGCACGTCTGAGAGGTGGTTCCGGCATGCGCGACAGGTGGTTTCGGAGTGTCCGCCAGGTGGTTCTGGCGTACCCGGCAGGTGATTTTGGCGTGTCCGGCAGGTGTTTCTGGCGAGTCGAGCAGGTGGCTCCGGCATGCTCGGCAGGTGCTTCCGGCGTCTCCGGCACGTGGTTCTGGTGTGTCTGAGAGCTGGTTCCGGCATGTCCGGCAGATGATTCCGGAGTGTCCGCCAAGTGGTTCTGGCATACCCAGCAGGTGATTTTGGCGTGTCAGGGAGGTGGTACCGGTGAGTCGAGCAGGTGGTTCTGGCGTGCTCAGCAGGTAGTTCAGGCGGTTCTGGCAGGTGGTATCCGTCTGTTCGGGGTGTGGTTCCAGCATCTCATGAACACGTTTCTGGCACGTCTGAGATGTGGTTCCAGCCGGCCCGACAGGTGTTTCCGCAGTGTCCGCCAAGCGGTTCTGGCGTAGTTGGCAGGTGATTTTGGCATGACTGGCAGGTGGTTCCAGCAAGCCTGGCAGGTGATTCCAAAGTGTTCACCAACTGGTTGTGGCGTAGCCGGCAGGTGATTTTTGCGTGATCGGCAGGTGGTTCTGGCGAGTCGAGCAGGTGGTTCCGGCGTGCTCGGCTGGTGCTTCCGGGGTCATTGGCACGGGGTTCTGGCATGTCTGAGAGATGGTTCCTGCATGCCCGGCAAGTGATTCCGGAGTGTTCGCCAAGTGGTTCTGGCATAGTCGGCAGGTGATTTTGGCATGTCCGGCAGGTGGTTCAGGCGAGTTGAGCAGGTGGTTCCAACGTGCTTGGCAGGTGCTTCCGGCGTCTCCGGCACGTGTTTCTGGCACATCTGACAGGTGGTTCCGGCATGCGCGAAAGGTGATTCCGGTCTGTCCGGTAGGTGGTTCCAGCCTGCATGGCATGTGGTTCTGGTACGTCTCAGAGGTGGTTGCGCATGCCCAACAGGTGATTCCGGACTGTCCGCCACATGGTTCTGGCACGTCTGAGAGGTGGTTCCGGCATGCCCGGCAGGTCATCCCAGAGAGTCCTCCAAGTGGTTCTGGCATAACACGCAGGTGATTTTGGCGTGTCTGGCAGGTTGTTCCGTTGTGCTTGGCAGGTGGTTCAGGCTTGGCCGGCAGGTGGTTCCAGACTGTCCAGGGCGTGTTTCCAGCTTCTCCGGCAGGTGGTTCTGGTACGTCTGAGAGGTGGTTCCGCCATGGCTGGCAGGTGATTCCGGACCGTCCCCCAGGTGGTTCTGGCATAGCTAGCAGTTAATATTGGCCTGTCCGGAAGGTGGTTCCAGCGAGTGGAACAGGTGGCTCCGGCGTGCTCGGCAGGTGGTTCCGGTCTGTCCGGTAGGTGATTCCGGCGTGTCCGGCACGTGCTTCCGGCACGTCTGAGAGGTGGTTCCGGCATGCGCGACAGGTGGTTTCGGAGTGTCCGCCAGGTGGTTCTGGCGTACCCGGCAGGTGATTTTGGCGTGTCCAGCAGGTGGTTCCGGCGAGTCGAGCAGGTGGTTCCGGCGTGCTCGGCAGGTGCTTCCGGGGTCATTGGCACGTGGTTCTGGCATATCTGAGAGGTGGTTCCGGCATGCCCGGCAGGTGATTCCGGAGTGTTCGCCAAGTGTTTCCGGCGTAGCCGGCAGGTGATTTTCCATGTCCAGCGGTCGTTCCGGCGGGTCGAGCCGGTGGTTCCGGCGTGTCCGGCAGGTGGTTCCGGTCTGTCCGGCAGGTGGTTCTGTGTTGTCCGGCACGAGGTTCAGTCTGAGAGACTGTGCCGGCATGCCCCTCACGTGATTCCGGCTTGTCCCCGAAGTGGTGCTGGTGTAGCGGGCAGGTGATTTTGGCGTGTCCGGCAGGTGGTTCAGGCGAGTTGAGCAGGTGGTTGCGACGTGCTCGGCAGGTGCTTCCGGCGTCTCCGGCACGTGTTTCTGGCACATCTGACTGGTGGTTCCGGCATGCCCAAAACTTGATTCCGGTCTGTCCGTTAGGTGGTTCCGGCGTGCACGGCACGTGGTTCTGGTACGTCTCAGAGGTGGTTGCGTATGCCCAACAGGTGATTCCGGACTGTCCGCCACATGCTTCTGGCACGTCTGAGAGGTGGTTCCAACATGCCCGGCAGGTCATTTCGGAGAGTCGTCCAAGTGGTTCTGGCGTAGCCCGCAGGTGATTTTGGCGTGTCCGGCAGGTGGTTCCGCCGTGCTCGGCAGGTGGTTCAGGCATGGCCGTCACATGGTTCCAGTCTGTCCAGGACGTGTTTCCAGCTTCTCCGGCAGGTGGTTCTGGTACGTCTGAGAGGTGGTTCCGCCATGGCTGGCAGGTGATCCCGGACTGTCAGCCAGGTGGTTCTGGCATAGCCAGCAGTTGATATTGGCCTGTCCGGCAGGTGGTTCCAGCGAGTCGAACAGGTGGCTCCGGCGTTCTTGGCAGGTGGTTCCGGTCTGTCCGGTAGGTGTTTCCAGCGTGTCTGGCACGTGCTTCCGGCACGTCTGAGAGGTGGTTCCGGCATGTGCGGCAGGTGATTCCGTAGTGTCCGCAAGGTGGTTCTGGCATACCCAGCAGGTGATTTTGGCGTGTCAGGGAGGTGGTACCGGTGAGTCGAGCAGGTGGTTCCGGCGTGCTCAGCAGGTGGTTCAGGCGGTTCTGGCAGGTGGTATCCGTCTGTTCGGGGTGTGGTTCCAGCATCTCATGAACACGTTTCTGGCACGTCTGAGATGTGGTTCCAGCCGGCCCGACAGGTGTTTCCGCAGTGTCCGCCAAGCGGTTCTGGCGTAGTTGGCAGGTGATTTTGGCATGACTGGCAGGTGGTTCCAGCAAGCCTGGCAGGTGATTCCAAAGTGTTCACCAACTGGTTGTGGCGTAGCCGGCAGGTGATTTTTGCGTGATCGGCAGGTGGTTCTGGCGAGTCGAGCAGGTGGTTCCGGCGTGCTCGGCTGGTGCTTCCAGGGTCATTGGCACGGGGTTCTGGCATGTCTGAGAGGTGGTTCCTGCATGCCCGGCAAGTGATTCCGGAGTGTTCGCCAAGTGGTTCTGGCATAGTCGGCAGGTGATTTTGGCATGTCCGGCAGGTGGTTCAGGCGAGTTGAGCAGGTGGTTCCAACGTGCTTGGCAGGTGCTTCCGGCGTCTCCGGCACGTGTTTCTGGCACATCTGACAGGTGGTTCCGGCATGCCCGAAAGGTGATTCCGGTCTGTCCGGTAGGTGGTTCCAGCCTGCACGGCATGTGGTTCTGGTACGTCTCAGAGGTGGTTGCTCATGCCCAACAGGTGATTCCGGACTGTGCGCCACATGGTTCTGGCATGTCTGAGAGGTGGTTCCGGCATGCCCGGCAGGTCATCCAAGAGAGTCCTCCAAGTGGTTCTGGCATAACACGCAGGTGATTTTGGCGTGTCTGGCAGGTTGTTCCGTTGTGCTTGGCAGGTGGTTCAGGCTTGGCCGGCAGGTGGTTCCAGACTGTCCAGGACGTGTTTCCAGCTTCTCCGGCAGGTGGTTCTGGTACGTCTGAGAGGTGGTTCCGCCATGGCTGGCAGGTGATTCCGGACCGTCCCCCAGGTGGTTCTGGCGTAGCCAGCAGTTGATATTGGCCTGTCCGGCAGGTGGTTCCAGCGAGTCGAACAGGTGGCTCCGGCGTGCTCGGCAGGTGGTTCCGGTCTGTCCGGTAGGTGTTTCCAGCGTGTCTGGCACGTGCTTCCGGCACGTCTGAGAGGTGGTTCCGGCATGTGCGGCAGGTGATTCCGTAGTGTCCGCAAGGTGGTTCTGGCATACCCAGCAGGTGATTTTGGCGTGTCAGGGAGGTGGTACCGGTGAGTCGAGCAGGTGGTTCCGGCGTGCTCAGCAGGTGGTTCAGGCGGTTCTGGCAGGTGGTATCCGTCTGTTCGGGGTGTGGTTCCAGCATCTCATGCACATGGTTCTGGCACGTCTGAGATGTGGTTCCGGCCGGCCCGACAGGTGTTTCCACAGTGTCCGCCAAGTGGTACTGGCGTAGTTGGCAGGTGATTTTGGCATGACCGGCAGGTGGTTCCAGCAAGCCCGGCAGGTGATTCCGAAGTGTTCCCCAACTGGTTGTGGCGTAGCCGGCAGGTGATTTTTGCGTGTCCGGCAGGTGGTTCTGGCGAGTCGAGCAGGTGGTTCCGGCGTGCTCGGCAGGTGCTTCCGGGGTCATTGGCACGTGGTTCTGGCATATCTGAGAGGTGGTTCCGGCATGCCCGGCAGGTGATTCCGGAGTGTTCGCCAAGTGTGTCCGGCATAGCCGGCAGGTGATTTTGCATGTCCAGCGGTCGTTCCGGCGGGTCGAGCCGGTGGTTCCGGCGTGTCCGGCAGGTGTTTCCGGTCTGTCCGGCAGGTGGTTCTGTGGTGTCCGGCACGAGGTTCAGTCTGAGAGGCTGTGCCGGCATGCCCCTCACGTGATTCCGGCTTGTCCCCGAAGTGGTGCTGGTGTAGCGGGCAGGTGATTTTGGCGTGTCCGGCAGGTGGTTCAGGCGAGTTGAGCAGGTGGTTGCGACGTGCTCGGCTGGTGCTTCCGGGGTCATTGGCACGGGGTTCTGGCATGTCTGAGAGGTGGTTCCTGCATGCCCGGCAAGTGATTCCGGAGTGTTCGCCAAGTGGTTCTGGCATAGTCGGCAGGTGATTTTGGCATGTCCGGCAGGTGGTTCAGGCGAGTTGAGCAGGTGGTTCCAACGTGCTTGGCAGGTGCTTCCGGCGTCTCCGGCACGTGTTTCTGGCACATCTGACAGGTGGTTCCGGCATGCCCGAAAGGTGATTCCGGTCTGTCCGGTAGGTGGTTCCAGCCTGCACGGCATGTGGTTCTGGTACGTCTCAGAGGTGGTTGCGCATGCCCAACAGGTGATTCCGGACTGTCCGCCACATGGTTCTGGCACGTCTGAGAGGTGGTTCCGGCATGCCCGGCAGGTCATCCCAGAGAGTCCTCCAAGTGGTTCTGGCATAACACGCAGGTGATTTTGGCGTGTCTGGCAGGTTGTTCCGTTGTGCTTGGCAGGTGGTTCAGGCTTGGCCGGCAGGTGGTTCCAGACTGTCCAGGGCGTGTTTCCAGCTTCTCCGGCAGGTGGTTCTGGTACGTCTGAGAGGTGGTTCCGCCATGGCTGGCAGGTGATTCCGGACCGTCCCCCAGGTGGTTCTGGCATAGCCAGCAGTTGATATTGGCCTGTCCGGCAGGTGGTTCCAGCGAGTCGAACAGGTGGCTCCGGCGTGCTCGGCAGGTGGTTCCGGTCTGTCCGGTAGGTGATTCCGGCGTGTCCGGCACGTGCTTCCGGCACGTCTGAGAGGTGGTTCCGGCATGCGCGACAGGTGGTTTCGGAGTGTCCGCCAGGTGGTTCTGGCGTACCCGGCAGGTGATTTTGGCGTGTCCGGCAGGTGTTTCTGGCGAGTCGAGCAGGTGGCTCCGGCATGCTCGGCAGGTGCTTCCGGCGTCTCCGGCACGTGGTTCTGGTGTGTCTGAGAGCTGGTTCCGGCATGTCCGGCAGATGATTCCGGAGTGTCCGCCAAGTGGTTCTGGCATACCCGGCTGGTGATTTGGGCATGTCAGGTAGGTGGTTCCGGCGAGTCGAGCAGGTGGCTCCGGCGTGCTCGGCAGGTTGTTCAGACGGGTCTGGCAGGTGTTTTCCGTCTGTTCGGGGTGTGGTTCCAGCATCTCATGCACATGGTTCTGGCACGTCTGAGATGTGGTTCCGGCCGGCCCGACAGGTGTTTCCACAGTGTCCGCCAAGTGGTACTGGCGTAGTTGGCAGGTGATTTTGGCATGACCGGCAGGTGGTTCCAGCAAGCCCGGCAGGTGATTCCGAAGTGTTCCCCAACTGGTTGTGGCGTAGCCGGCCGGTGATTTCTGCGTGTCCGGCAGGTGTTTCTGGCGAGTCGAGCAGGTGGTTCCGGCGTGCTCGGCAGGTGCTTCCGGGGTCATTGCCACGTGGTTCTGGCATATCTGAGAGGTGGTTCCGGCATGCCCGGCAGGTGATTCCGGAGTGTTCGCCAAGTGTTTCCGGCGTAGCCGGCAGGTGATTTTGCATGTCCAGCGGTCGTTCCGGCGGGTCGAGCCGGTGGTTCCGGCGTGTCCGGCAGGTGGTTCCGGTCTGTCCGGCAGGTGGTTCTGTGGTGTCCGGCACGAGGTTCAGTCTGAGAGGCTGTGCCGGCATGCCCCTCACGTGATTCCGGCTTGTCCCTGAAGTGGTGCTGGTGTAGCGGGCAGGTGATTTTGGCGTGTCCGGCAGGTGGTTCAGGCGAGTTGAGCAGGTGGTTGCGACGTGCTCGGCAGGTGCTTCCGGCGTCTCCGGCACGTGTTTCTGGCACATCTGACTGGTGGTTCCGGCATGCCCAAAACTTGATTCCGGTCTGTCCGGTAGGTGGTTCCGGCGTGCACGGCACGTGGTTCTGGTACGTGTCAGAGGTGGTTGCGTATGCCCAACAGGTGATTCCGGACTGTCCGCCACGTGCTTCTGGCACGTCTGAGAGGTGGTTCCAACATGCCCGGCAGGTCATTTCGGAGAGTCGTCCAAGTGGTTCTGGCGAAGCCCGCGGGTGATTTTGGCGTGTCCGGCAGGTGGTTCCGCCGTGCTCGGCAGGTGGTTCAGGCATGGCCGTCACGTGGTTCCAGTCTGTCCAGGACGTGTTTCCAGCTTCTCCGGCAGGTGGTTCTGGTACGTCTGAGAGGTGGTTCCGCCATGGCTGGCAGGTGATCCCGGACTGTCAGCCAGGTGGTTCTGGCATAGCCAGCAGTTGATATTGGCCTGTCCGGCAGGTGGTTCCAGCGAGTCGAACAGGTGGCTCCGGCGTTCTTGGCAGGTGGTTCCGGTCTGTCCGGTAGGTGTTTCCAGCGTGTCTGGCACGTGCTTCCGGCACGTCTGAGAGGTGGTTCCGGCATGTGCGGCAGGTGATTCCGTAGTGTCCGCAAGGTGGTTCTGGCATACCCAGCAGGTGATTTTGGCGTGTCAGGGAGGTGGTACCGGTGAGTCGAGCAGGTGGTTCCGGCGTGCTCAGCAGGTGGTTCAGGCGGTTCTGGCAGGTGGTATCCGTCTGTTCGGGGTGTGGTTCCAGCATCTCATGAACACGTTTCTGGCACGTCTGAGATGTGGTTCCAGCCGGCCCGACAGGTGTTTCCGCAGTGTCCGCCAAGCGGTTCTGGCGTAGTTGGCAGGTGATTTTGGCATGACTGGCAGGTGGTTCCAGCAAGCCTGGCAGGTGATTCCAAAGTGTTCACCAACTGGTTGTGGCGTAGCCGGCAGGTGATTTTTGCGTGATCGGCAGGTGGTTCTGGCGAGTCGAGCAGGTGGTTCCGGCGTGCTCGGCTGGTGCTTCCAGGGTCATTGGCACGGGGTTCTGGCATGTCTGAGAGGTGGTTCCTGCATGCCCGGCAAGTGATTCCGGAGTGTTCGCCAAGTGGTTCTGGCATAGTCGGCAGGTGATTTTGGCATGTCCGGCAGGTGGTTCAGGCGAGTTGAGCAGGTGGTTCCAACGTGCTTGGCAGGTGCTTCCGGCGTCTCCGGCACGTGTTTCTGGCACATCTGACAGGTGGTTCCGGCATGCCCGAAAGGTGATTCCGGTCTGTCCGGTAGGTGGTTCCAGCCTGCACGGCATGTGGTTCTGGTACGTCTCAGAGGTGGTTGCGCATGCCCAACAGGTGATTCCGGACTGTGCGCCACATGGTTCTGGCATGTCTGAGAGGTGGTTCCGGCATGCCCGGCAGGTCATCCCAGAGAGTCCTCCAAGTGGTTCTGGCATAACACGCAGGTGATTTTGGCGTGTCTGGCAGGTTGTTCCGTTGTGCTTGGCAGGTGGTTCAGGCTTGGCCGGCAGGTGGTTCCAGACTGTCCAGGACGTGTTTCCAGCTTCTCCGGCAGGTGGTTCCGGTACGTCTGAGAGGTGGTTCCGCCATGGCTGGCAGGTGATTCCGGACCGTCCCCCAGGTGGTTCTGGCATAGCCAGCAGTTGATATTGGCCTGTCCGGCAGGTGGTTCCAGCGAGTCGAACAGGTGGCTCCGGCGTGCTCGGCAGGTGGTTCCGGTCTGTCCGGTAGGTGATTCCGGCGTGTCCGGCACGTGCTTCCGGCACGTCTGAGAGGTGGTTCCGGCATGCGCGACAGGTGGTTTCGGAGTGTCCGCCAGGTGGTTCTGGCGTACCCGGCAGGTGATTTTGGCGTGTCCGGCAGGTGTTTCTGGCGAGTCGAGCAGGTGGCTCCGGCATGCTCAGCAGGTGCTTCCGGCGTCTCCGGCACGTGGTTCTGGTGTGTCTGAGAGCTGGTTCCGGCATGTCCGGCAGATGATTCCGGAGTGTCCGCCAAGTGGTTCTGGCATACCCAGCAGGTGATTTTGGCGTGTCAGGGAGGTGGTACCGGTGAGTCGAGCAGGTGGTTCTGGCGTGCTCAGCAGGTAGTTCAGGCGGTTCTGGCAGGTGGTATCCGTCTGTTCGGGGTGTGGTTCCAGCATCTCATGAACACGTTTCTGGCACGTCTGAGATGTGGTTCCAGCCGGCCCGACAGGTGTTTCCGCAGTGTCCGCCAAGCGGGTCTGGCGTAGTTGGCAGGTGATTTTGGCATGACTGGCAGGTGGTTCCAGCAAGCCTGGCAGGTGATTCCAAAGTGTTCACCAACTGGTTGTGGCGTAGCCGGCAGGTGATTTTTGCGTGATCGGCAGGTGGTTCTGGCGAGTCGAGCAGGTGGTTCCGGCGTGCTCGGCTGGTGCTTCCGGGGTCATTGGCACGGGGTTCTGGCATGTCTGAGAGATGGTTCCTGCATGCCCGGCAAGTGATTCCGGAGTGTTCGCCAAGTGGTTCTGGCATAGTCGGCAGGTGATTTTGGCATGTCCGGCAGGTGGTTCAGGCGAGTTGAGCAGGTGGTTCCAACGTGCTTGGCAGGTGCTTCCGGCGTCTCCGGCACGTGTTTCTGGCACATCTGACAGGTGGTTCCGGCATGCCCGAAAGGTGATTCCGGTCTGTCCGGTAGGTGGTTCCAGCCTGCATGGCATGTGGTTCTGGTACGTCTCAGAGGTGGTTGCGCATGCCCAACAGGTGATTCCGGACTGTCCGCCACATGGTTCTGGCACGTCTGAGAGGTGGTTCCGGCATGCCCGGCAGGTCATCCCAGAGAGTCCTCCAAGTGGTTCTGGCATAACACGCAGGTGATTTTGGCGTGTCTGGCAGGTTGTTCCGTTGTGCTTGGCAGGTGGTTCAGGCTTGGCCGGCAGGTGGTTCCAGACTGTCCAGGGCGTGTTTCCAGCTTCTCCGGCAGGTGGTTCTGGTACGTCTGAGAGGTGGTTCCGCCATGGCTGGCAGGTGATTCCGGACCGTCCCCCAGGTGGTTCTGGCATAGCTAGCAGTTAATATTGGCCTGTCCGGAAGGTGGTTCCAGCGAGTGGAACAGGTGGCTCCGGCGTGCTCGGCAGGTGGTTCCGGTCTGTCCGGTAGGTGATTCCGGCGTGTCCGGCACGTGCTTCCGGCACGTCTGAGAGGTGGTTCCGGCATGCGCGACAGGTGGTTTCGGAGTGTCCGCCAGGTGGTTCTGGCGTACCCGGCAGGTGATTTTGGCGTGTCCAGCAGGTGGTTCCGGCGAGTCGAGCAGGTGGTTCCGGCGTGCTCGGCAGGTGCTTCCGGGGTCATTGGCACGTGGTTCTGGCATATCTGAGAGGTGGTTCCGGCATGCCCGGCAGGTGATTCCGGAGTGTTCGCCAAGTGTTTCCGGCGTAGCCGGCAGGTGATTTTCTATGTCCAGCGGTCGTTCCGGCGGGTCGAGCCGGTGGTTCCGGCGTGTCCGGCAGGTGGTTCCGGTCTGTCCGGCAGGTGGTTCTGTGTTGTCCGGCACGAGGTTCAGTCTGAGAGACTGTGCCGGCATGCCCCTCACGTGATTCCGGCTTGTCCCCGAAGTGGTGCTGGTGTAGCGGGCAGGTGATTTTGGCGTGTCCGGCAGGTGGTTCAGGCGAGTTGAGCAGGTGGTTGCGACGTGCTCGGCAGGTGCTTCCGGCGTCTCCGGCACGTGTTTCTGGCACATCTGACTGGTGGTTCCGGCATGCCCAAAACTTGATTCCGGTCTGTCCGTTAGGTGGTTCCGGCGTGCACGGCACGTGGTTCTGGTACGTCTCAGAGGTGGTTGCGTATGCCCAACAGGTGATTCCGGACTGTCCGCCACATGCTTCTGGCACGTCTGAGAGGTGGTTCCAACATGCCCGGCAGGTCATTTCGGAGAGTCGTCCAAGTGGTTCTGGCGTAGCCCGCAGGTGATTTTGGCGTGTCCGGCAGGTGGTTCCGCCGTGCTCGGCAGGTGGTTCAGGCATGGCCGTCACATGGTTCCAGTCTGTCCAGGACGTGTTTCCAGCTTCTCCGGCAGGTGGTTCTGGTACGTCTGAGAGGTGGTTCCGCCATGGCTGGCAGGTGATCCCGGACTGTCAGCCAGGTGGTTCTGGCATAGCCAGCAGTTGATATTGGCCTGTCCGGCAGGTGGTTCCAGCGAGTCGAACAGGTGGCTCCGGCGTTCTTGGCAGGTGGTTCCGGTCTGTCCGGTAGGTGTTTCCAGCGTGTCTGGCACGTGCTTCCGGCACGTCTGAGAGGTGGTTCCGGCATGTGCGGCAGGTGATTCCGTAGTGTCCGCAAGGTGGTTCTGGCATACCCAGCAGGTGATTTTGGCGTGTCAGGGAGGTGGTACCGGTGAGTCGAGCAGGTGGTTCCGGCGTGCTCAGCAGGTGGTTCAGGCGGTTCTGGCAGGTGGTATCCGTCTGTTCGGGGTGTGGTTCCAGCATCTCATGAACACGTTTCTGGCACGTCTGAGATGTGGTTCCAGCCGGCCCGACAGGTGTTTCCGCAGTGTCCGCCAAGCGGTTCTGGCGTAGTTGGCAGGTGATTTTGGCATGACTGGCAGGTGGTTCCAGCAAGCCTGGCAGGTGATTCCAAAGTGTTCACCAACTGGTTGTGGCGTAGCCGGCAGGTGATTTTTGCGTGATCGGCAGGTGGTTCTGGCGAGTCGAGCAGGTGGTTCCGGCGTGCTCGGCTGGTGCTTCCAGGGTCATTGGCACGGGGTTCTGGCATGTCTGAGAGGTGGTTCCTGCATGCCCGGCAAGTGATTCCGGAGTGTTCGCCAAGTGGTTCTGGCATAGTCGGCAGGTGATTTTGGCATGTCCGGCAGGTGGTTCAGGCGAGTTGAGCAGGTGGTTCCAACGTGCTTGGCAGGTGCTTCCGGCGTCTCCGGCACGTGTTTCTGGCACATCTGACAGGTGGTTCCGGCATGCCCGAAAGGTGATTCCGGTCTGTCCGGTAGGTGGTTCCAGCCTGCACGGCATGTGGTTCTGGTACGTCTCAGAGGTGGTTGCGCATGCCCAACAGGTGATTCCGGACTGTCCGCCACATGGTTCTGGCACGTCTGAGAGGTGGTTCCGGCATGCCCGGCAGGTCATCCCAGAGAGTCCTCCAAGTGGTTCTGGCATAACACGCAGGTGATTTTGGCGTGTCTGGCAGGTTGTTCCGTTGTGCTTGGCAGGTGGTTCAGGCTTGGCCGGCAGGTGGTTCCAGACTGTCCAGGACGTGTTTCCAGCTTCTCCGGCAGGTGGTTCTGGTACGTCTGAGAGGTGGTTCCGCCATGGCTGGCAGGTGATTCCGGACCGTCCCCCAGGTGGTTCTGGCATAGCCAGCAGTTGATATTGGCCTGTCCGGCAGGTGGTTCCAGCGAGTCGAACAGGTGGCTCCGGCGTGCTCGGCAGGTGGTTCCGGTCTGTCCGGTAGGTGATTCCGGCGTGTCCGGCACGTGCTTCCGGCACGTCTGAGAGGTGGTTCCGGCATGCGCGACAGGTGGTTTCGGAGTGTCCGCCAGGTGGTTCTGGCGTACCCGGCAGGTGATTTTGGCGTGTCCGGCAGGTGTTTCTGGCGAGTCGAGCAGGTGGCTCCGGCATGCTCGGCAGGTGCTTCCGGCGTCTCCGGCACGTGGTTCTGGTGTGTCTGAGAGCTGGTTCCGGCATGTCCGGCAGATGATTCCGGAGTGTCCGCCAAGTGGTTCTGGCATACCCGGCTGGTGATTTGGGCATGTCAGGTAGGTGGTTCCGGCGAGTCGAGCAGGTGGCTGCGGCGTGCTCGGCAGGTTGTTCAGACGGGTCTGGCAGGTGTTTTCCGTCTGTTCGGGGTGTGGTTCCAGCATCTCATGCACATGGTTCTGGCACGTCTGAGATGTGGTTCCGGCCGGCCCGACAGGTGTTTCCACAGTGTCCGCCAAGTGGTACTGGCGTAGTTGGCAGGTGATTTTGGCATGACCGGCAGGTGGTTCCAGCAAGCCCGGCAGGTGATTCCGAAGTGTTCCCCAACTGGTTGTGGCGTAGCCGGCAGGTGATTTCTGCGTGTCCGGCAGGTGGTTCTGGCGAGTCGAGCAGGTGGTTCCGGCGTGCTCGCCAGGTGCTTCCGGGGTCATTGGCACGTGGTTCTGGCATATCTGAGAGGTGGTTCCGGCATGCCCGGCAGGTGATTCCGGAGTGTTCGCCAAGTGTTTCCGGCGTAGCCGGCAGGTGATTTTGCATGTCCAGCGGTCGTTCCGGCGGGTCGAGGCGGTGGTTCCGGCGTGTCCGGCAGGTGGTTCCGGTCTGTCCGGCAGGTGGTTCTGTGGTGTCCGGCACGAGGTTCAGTCTGAGAGGCTGTGCCGGCATGCCCCTCACGTGATTCCGGCTTGTCCCCGAAGTGGTGCTGGTGTAGCGGGCAGGTGATTTTGGCGTGTCCGGCAGGTGGTTCAGGCGAGTTGAGCAGGTGGTTGCGACGTGCTCGGCAGGTGCTTCCGGCGTCTCCGGCACGTGTTTCTGGCACATCTGACTGGTGGTTCCGGCATGCCCAAAAGTTGATTCCGGTCTGTCCGGTAGGTGGTTCCGGCGTGCACGGCACGTGGTTCTGGTACGTGTCAGAGGTGGTTGCGTATGCCCAAAGGGTGATTCCGGACTGTCCGCCACGTGCTTCTGGCACGTCTGAGAGGTGGTTCCAACATGCCCGGCAGGTCATTTCGGAGAGTCGTCCAAGTGGTTCTGGCGTAGCCCGCAGGTGATTTTGGCGTGTCCGGCAGGTGGTTCCGCCGTGCTCGGCAGGTGGTTCAGGCATGGCCGTCACGTGGTTCCAGTCTGTCCAGGACGTGTTTCCAGCTTCTCCGGCAGGTGGTTCTGGTACGTCTGAGAGGTGGTTCCGCCATGGCTGGCAGGTGATCCCGGACTGTCCCCCAGGTGGTTCTGGCAAAGCCAGCAGTTGATATTGGCCTGTCCGGCAGGTGGTTCCAGCGAGTCGAACAGGTGGCTCCGGCGTTCTTGGCAGGTGGTTCCGGTCTGTCCGGTAGGTGTTTCCGGCGTGTCCGGCACGTGCTTCCGGCACGTCTGAGAGGTGGTTCCGGCATGCGCGGCAGGTGATTCCGGAGTGTCCGCCAGGTGGTTCTGGCATACCCGGCAGGTGATTTTGGCGTGTCCGGCAGGTGTTTCTGGCGAGTCGAGCAGGTGGCTCCGGCATGCTCGGCAGGTGCTTCCGGCGTCTCCGGCACTTGGTTCTGGTGTGTCTGAGAGCTGGTTCCGGCATGTCCGGCAGATGATTCCGGAGTGTCCGCCAAGTGGTTCTGGCATACCCAGCAGGTGATTTTGGCGTGTCAGGGAGGTGGTACCGGTGAGTCGAGCAGGTGGTTCCGGCGTGCTCAGCAGGTGGTTCAGGCGGTTCTGGCAGGTGGTATCCGTCTGTTCGGGGTGTGGTTCCAGCATCTCATGAACACGTTTCTGGCACGTCTGAGATGTGGTTCCAGCCGGCCCGACAGGTGTTTCCGCAGTGTCCGCCAAGCGGTTCTGGCGTAGTTGGCAGGTGATTTTGGCATGACTGGCAGGTGGTTCCAGCAAGCCTGGCAGGTGATTCCAAAGTGTTCACCAACTGGTTGTGGCGTAGCCGGCAGGTGATTTTTGCGTGATCGGCAGGTGGTTCTGGCGAGTCGAGCAGGTGGTTCCGGCGTGCTCGGCTGGTGCTTCCGGGGTCATTGGCACGGGGTTCTGGCATGTCTGAGAGGTGGTTCCTGCATGCCCGGCAAGTGATTCCGGAGTGTTCGCCAAGTGGTTCTGGCATAGTCGGCAGGTGATTTTGGCATGTCCGGCAGGTGGTTCAGGCGAGTTGAGCAGGTGGTTCCAACGTGCTTGGCAGGTGCTTCCGGCGTCTCCGGCACGTGTTTCTGGCACATCTGACAGGTGGTTCCGGCATGCCCGAAAGGTGATTCCGGTCTGTCCGGTAGGTGGTTCCAGCCTGCACGGCATGTGGTTCTGGTACGTCTCAGAGGTGGTTGCGCATGCCCAACAGGTGATTCCGGACTGTCCGCCACATGGTTCTGGCACGTCTGAGAGGTGGTTCCGGCATGCCCGGCAGGTCATCCCAGAGAGTCCTCCAAGTGGTTCTGGCATAACACGCAGGTGATTTTGGCGTGTCTGGCAGGTTGTTCCGTTGTGCTTGGCAGGTGGTTCAGGCTTGGCCGGCAGGTGGTTCCAGACTGTCCAGGACGTGTTTCCAGCTTCTCCGGCAGGTGGTTCTGGTACGTCTGAGAGGTGGTTCCGCCATGGCTGGCAGGTGATTCCGGACCGTCCCCCAGGTGGTTCTGGCATAGCCAGCAGTTGATATTGGCCTGTCCGGCAGGTGGTTCCAGCGAGTCGAACAGGTGGCTCCGGCGTGCTCGGCAGGTGGTTCCGGTCTGTCCGGTAGGTGATTCCGGCGTGTCCGGCACGTGCTTCCGGCACGTCTGAGAGGTGGTTCCGGCATGCGCGACAGGTGGTTTCGGAGTGTCCGCCAGGTGGTTCTGGCGTACCCGGCAGGTGATTTTGGCGTGTCCGGCAGGTGTTTCTGGCGAGTCGAGCAGGTGGCTCCGGCATGCTCGGCAGGTGCTTCCGGCGTCTCCGGCACGTGGTTCTGGTGTGTCTGAGAGCTGGTTCCGGCATGTCCGGCAGATGATTCCGGAGTGTCCGCCAAGTGGTTCTGGCATACCCGGCTGGTGATTTGGGCATGTCAGGTAGGTGGTTCCGGCGAGTCGAGCAGGTGGCTGCGGCGTGCTCGGCAGGTTGTTCAGACGGGTCTGGCAGGTGTTTTCCGTCTGTTCGGGGTGTGGTTCCAGCATCTCATGCACATGGTTCTGGCACGTCTGAGATGTGGTTCCGGCCGGCCCGACAGGTGTTTCCACAGTGTCCGCCAAGTGGTACTGGCGTAGTTGGCAGGTGATTTTGGCATGACCGGCAGGTGGTTCCAGCAAGCCCGGCAGGTGATTCCGAAGTGTTCCCCAACTGGTTGTGGCGTAGCCGGCAGGTGATTTCTGCGTGTCCGGCAGGTGGTTCTGGCGAGTCGAGCAGGTGGTTCCGGCGTGCTCGGCAGGTGCTTCCGGGGTCATTGGCACGTGGTTCTGGCATATCTGAGAGGTGGTTCCGGCATGCCCGGCAGGTGATTCCGGAGTGTTCGCCAAGTGTTTCCGGCGTAGCCGGCAGGTGATTTTGCATGTCCAGCGGTCGTTCCGGCGGGTCGAGCCGGTGGTTCCGGCGTGTCCGGCAGGTGGTTCCGGTCTGTCCGGCAGGTGGTTCTGTGGTGTCCGGCACGAGGTTCAGTCTGAGAGGCTGTGCCGGCATGCCCCTCACGTGATTCCGGCTTGTCCCCGAAGTGGTGCTGGTGTAGCGGGCAGGTGATTTTGGCGTGTCCGGCAGGTGGTTCAGGCGAGTTGAGCAGGTGGTTGCGACGTGCTCGGCAGGTGCTTCCGGCGTCTCCGGCACGTGTTTCTGGCACATCTGACTGGTGGTTCCGGCATGCCCAAAAGTTGATTCCGGTCTGTCCGGTAGGTGGTTCCGGCGTGCACGGCACGTGGTTCTGGTACGTGTCAGAGGTGGTTGCGTATGCCCAACAGGTGATTCCGGACTGTCCGCCACGTGCTTCTGGCACGTCTGAGAGGTGGTTCCAACATGCCCGGCAGGTCATTTCGGAGAGTCGTCCAAGTGGTTCTGGCGTAGCCCGCAGGTGATTTTGGCGTGTCCGGCAGGTGGTTCCGCCGTGCTCGGCAGGTGGTTCAGGCATGGCCGTCACGTGGTTCCAGTCTGTCCAGGACGTGTTTCCAGCTTCTCCGGCAGGTGGTTCTGGTACGTCTGAGAGGTGGTTCCGCCATGGCTGGCAGGTGATCCCGGACTGTCCCCCAGGTGGTTCTGGCATAGCCAGCAGTTGATATTGGCCTGTCCGGCAGGTGGTTCCAGCGAGTCGAACAGGTGGCTCCGGCGTTCTTGGCAGGTGGTTCCGGTCTGTCCGGTAGGTGTTTCCGGCGTGTCCGGCACGTGCTTCCGGCACGTCTGAGAGGTGGTTCCGGCATGCGCGGCAGGTGATTCCGGAGTGTCCGCCAGGTGGTTCTGGCATACCCGGCAGGTGATTTTGGCGTGTCCGGCAGGTGTTTCTGGCGAGTCGAGCAGGTGGCTCCGGCATGCTCGGCAGGTGCTTCCGGCGTCTCCGGCACTTGGTTCTGGTGTGTCTGAGAGCTGGTTCCGGCATGTCCGGCAGATGATTCCGGAGTGTCCGCCAAGTGGTTCTGGCATACCCAGCAGGTGATTTTGGCGTGTCAGGGAGGTGGTACCGGTGAGTCGAGCAGGTGGTTCCGGCGTGCTCAGCAGGTGGTTCAGGCGGTTCTGGCAGGTGGTATCCGTCTGTTCGGGGTGTGGTTCCAGCATCTCATGAACACGTTTCTGGCACGTCTGAGATGTGGTTCCAGCCGGCCCGACAGGTGTTTCCGCAGTGTCCGCCAAGCGGTTCTGGCGTAGTTGGCAGGTGATTTTGGCATGACTGGCAGGTGGTTCCAGCAAGCCTGGCAGGTGATTCCAAAGTGTTCACCAACTGGTTGTGGCGTAGCCGGCAGGTGATTTTTGCGTGATCGGCAGGTGGTTCTGGCGAGTCGAGCAGGTGGTTCCGGCGTGCTCGGCTGGTGCTTCCGGGGTCATTGGCACGGGGTTCTGGCATGTCTGAGAGGTGGTTCCGGCATGCCCGGCAAGTGATTCCGGAGTGTTCGCCAAGTGGTTCTGGCATAGTCGGCAGGTGATTTTGCATGTCCAGCGGTCGTTCCGGCGGGTCGAGCCGGTGGTTCCGGCGTGTCCGGCAGGTGGTTCCGGTCTGTCCGGCAGGTGGTTCTGTGGTGTCCGGCACGAGGTTCAGTCTGAGAGGCTGTGCCGGCATGCCCCTCACGTGATTCCGGCTTGTCCCCGAAGTGGTGCTGGTGTAGCGGGCAGGTGATTTTGGCGTGTCCGGCAGGTGGTTCAGGCGAGTTGAGCAGGTGGTTCCAACGTGCTTGGCAGGTGCTTCCGGCGTCTCCGGCACGTGTTTCTGGCACATCTGACAGGTGGTTCCGGCATGCCCGAAAGGTGATTCCGGTCTGTCCGGTAGGTGGTTCCAGCCTGCACGGCATGTGGTTCTGGTACGTCTCAGAGGTGGTTGCGCATGCCCAACAGGTGATTCCGGACTGTCCGCCACATGGTTCTGGCACGTCTGAGAGGTGGTTCCGGCATGCCCGGCAGGTCATTCCAGAGAGTCCTCCAAGTGGTTCTGGCATAACACGCAGGTGATTTTGGCGTGTCTGGCAGGTTGTTCCGTTGTGCTTGGCAGGTGGTTCAGGCTTGGCCGGCAGGTGGTTCCAGACTGTCCAGGACGTGTTTCCAGCTTCTCCGGCAGGTGGTTCTGGTACGTCTGAGAGGTGGTTCCGCCATGGCTGGCAGGTGATTCCGGACCGTCCCCCAGGTGGTTCTGGCATAGCCAGCAGTTGATATTGGCCTGTCCGGCAGGTGGTTCCAGCGAGTCGAACAGGTGGCTCCGGCGTGCTCGGCAGGTGGTTCCGGTCTGTCCGGTAGGTGATTCCGGCGTGTCCGGCACGTGCTTCCGGCACGTCTGAGAGGTGGTTCCGGCATGCGCGACAGGTGGTTTCGGAGTGTCCGCCAGGTGGTTCTGGCGTACCCGGCAGGTGATTTTGGCGTGTCCGGCAGGTGTTTCTGGCGAGTCGAGCAGGTGGCTCCGGCATGCTCGGCAGGTGCTTCCGGCGTCTCCGGCACGTGGTTCTGGTGTGTCTGAGAGCTGGTTCCGGCATGTCCGGCAGATGATTCCGGAGTGTCCGCCAAGTGGTTCTGGCATACCCGGCTGGTGATTTGGGCATGTCAGGTAGGTGGTTCCGGCGAGTCGAGCAGGTGGCTCCGGCGTGCTCGGCAGGTTGTTCAGACGGGTCTGGCAGGTGTTTTCCGTCTGTTCGGGGTGTGGTTCCAGCATCTCATGCACATGGTTCTGGCACGTCTGAGATGTGGTTCCGGCCGGCCCGACAGGTGTTTCCACAGTGTCCGCCAAGTGGTACTGGCGTAGTTGGCAGGTGATTTTGGCATGACCGGCAGGTGGTTCCAGCAAGCCCGGCAGGTGATTCCGAAGTGTTCCCCAACTGGTTGTGGCGTAGCCGGCAGGTGATTTTTGCGTGTCCGGCAGGTGGTTCTGGCGAGTCGAGCAGGTGGTTCCGGCGTGCTCGGCAGGTGCTTCCGGGGTCATTGGCACGTGGTTCTGGCATATCTGAGAGGTGGTTCCGGCATGCCCGGCAGGTGATTCCGGAGTGTTCGCCAAGTGTTTCCGGCGTAGCCGGCAGGTGATTTTGCATGTCCAGCGGTCGTTCCGGCGGGTCGAGCCGGTGGTTCCGGCGTGTCCGGCAGGTGGTTCCGGTCTGTCCGGCAGGTGGTTCTGTGGTGTCCGGCACGAGGTTCAGTCTGAGAGGCTGTGCCGGCATGCCCCTCACGTGATTCCGGCTTGTCCCCGAAGTGGTGCTGGTGTAGCGGGCAGGTGATTTTGGCGTGTCCCGCAGGTGGTTCAGGCGAGTTGAGCAGGTGGTTGCGACGTGCTCGGCAGGTGCTTCCGGCGTCTCCGGCACGTGTTTCTGGCACATCTGACTGGTGGTTCCGGCATGCCCAAAAGTTGATTCCGGTCTGTCCGGTAGGTGGTTCCGGCGTGCACGGCACGTGGTTCTGGTACGTGTCAGAGGTGGTTGCGTATGCCCAACAGGTGATTCCGGACTGTCCGCCACGTGCTTCTGGCACGTCTGAGAGGTGGTTCCAACATGCCCGGCAGGTCATTTCGGAGAGTCGTCCAAGTGGTTCTGGCGAAGCCCGCAGGTGATTTTGGCGTGTCCGGCAGGTGGTTCCGCCGTGCTCGGCAGGTGGTTCAGGCATGGCCGTCACGTGGTTCCAGTCTGTCCAGGACGTGTTTCCAGCTTCTCCGGCAGGTGGTTCTGGTACGTCTGAGAGGTGGTTCCGCCATGGCTGGCAGGTGATCCCGGACTGTCCCCCAGGTGGTTCTGGCATAGCCAGCAGTTGATATTGGCCTGTCCGGCAGGTGGTTCCAGCGAGTCGAACAGGTGGCTCCGGCGTTCTTGGCAGGTGGTTCCGGTCTGTCCGGTAGGTGTTTCCGGCGTGTCTGGCACGTGCTTCCGGCACGTCTGAGAGGTGGTTCCGGCATGCGCGGCAGGTGATTCCGGAGTGTCCGCCAGGTGGTTCTGGCATACCCGGCAGGTGATTTTGGCGTGTCCGGCAGGTGTTTCCGGCGAGTCGAGCAGGTGGCTCCGGCATGCTCGGCAGGTGCTTCCGGCGTCTCCGGCACTTGGTTCTGGTGTGTCTGAGAGCTGGTTCCGGCATGTCCGGCAGATGATTCCGGAGTGTCCGCCAAGTGGTTCTGGCATACCCAGCAGGTGATTTTGGCGTGTCAGGGAGGTGGTACCGGTGAGTCGAGCAGGTGGTTCCGGCGTGCTCAGCAGGTGGTTCAGGCGGTTCTGGCAGGTGGTATCCGTCTGTTCGGGGTGTGGTTCCAGCCTCTCATGAACACGTTTCTGGCACGTCTGAGATGTGGTTCCAGCCAGCCCGACAGGTGTTTCCGCAGTGTCCGCCAAGCGGTTCTGGCGTAGTTGGCAGGTGATTTTGGCATGACTGGCAGGTGGTTCCAGCAAGCCTGGCAGGTGATTCCAAAGTGTTCACCAACTGGTTGTGGCGTAGCCGGCAGGTGATTTTTGCGTGATCGGCAGGTGGTTCTGGCGAGTCGAGCAGGTGGTTCCGGCGTGCTCGGCTGGTGCTTCCGGGGTCATTGGCACGGGGTTCTGGCATGTCTGAGAGGTGGTTCCTGCATGCCCGGCAAGTGATTCCGGAGTGTTCGCCAAGTGGTTCTGGCATAGTCGGCAGGTGATTTTGGCATGTCCGGCAGGTGGTTCAGGCGAGTTGAGCAGGTGGTTCCAACGTGCTTGGCAGGTGCTTCCGGCGTCTCCGGCACGTGTTTCTGGCACATCTGACAGGTGGTTCCGGCATGCCCGAAAGGTGATTCCGGTCTGTCCGGTAGGTGGTTCCAGCCTGCACGGCATGTGGTTCTGATACGTCTCAGAGGTGGTTGCGCATGCCCAACAGGTGATTCCGGACTGTCCGCCACATGGTTCTGGCACGTCTGAGAGGTGGTTCCGGCATGCCCGGCAGGTCATCCCAGAGAGTCCTCCAAGTGGTTCTGGCATAACACGCAGGTGATTTTGGCGTGTCTGGCAGGTTGTTCCGTTGTGCTTGGCAGGTGGTTCAGGCTTGGCCGGCAGGTGGTTCCAGACTGTCCAGGACGTGTTTCCAGCTTCTCCGGCAGGTGGTTCTGGTACGTCTGAGAGGTGGTTCCGCCATGGCTGGCAGGTGATTCCGGACCGTCCCCCAGGTGGTTCTGGCATAGCCAGCAGTTGATATTGGCCTGTCCGGCAGGTGGTTCCAGCGAGTCGAACAGGTGGCTCCGGCGTGCTCGGCAGGTGGTTCCGGTCTGTCCGGTAGGTGATTCCGGCGTGTCCGGCACGTGCTTCCGGCACGTCTGAGAGGTGGTTCCGGCATGCGCGACAGGTGGTTTCGGAGTGTCCGCCAGGTGGTTCTGGCGTACCCGGCAGGTGATTTTGGCGTGTCCGGCAGGTGTTTCTGGCGAGTCGAGCAGGTGGCTCCGGCATGCTCGGCAGGTGCTTCCGGCGTCTCCGGCACGTGGTTCTGGTGTGTCTGAGAGCTGGTTCCGGCATGTCCGGCAGATGATTCCGGAGTGTCCGCCAAGTGGTTCTGGCATACCCGGCTGGTGATTTGGGCATGTCAGGTAGGTGGTTCCGGTGAGTCGAGCAGGTGGCTCCGGCGTGCTCGGCAGGTTGTTCAGACGGGTCTGGCAGGTGTTTTCCGTCTGTTCGGGGTGTGGTTCCAGCATCTCATGCACATGGTTCTGGCACGTCTGAGATGTGGTTCCGGCCGGCCAGACAGGTGTTTCCACAGTGTCCGCCAAGTGGTACTGGCGTAGTTGGCAGGTGATTTTGGCATGACCGGCAGGTGGTTCCAGCAAGCCCGGCAGGTGATTCCGAAGTGTTCCCCAACTGGTTGTGGCGTAGCCGGCAGGTGATTTTTGCGTGTCCGGCAGGTGGTTCTGGCGAGTCGAGCAGGTGGTTCCGGCGTGCTCGGCAGGTGCTTCCGGGGTCATTGGCACGTGGTTCTGGCATATCTGAGAGGTGGTTCCGGCATGCCCGGCAGGTGATTCCGGAGTGTTCGCCAAGTGTTTCCGGCGTAGCCGGCAGGTGATTTTGCATGTCCAGCGGTCGTTCCGGCGGGTCGAGCCGGTGGTTCCGGCGTGTCCGGCAGGTGTTTCCGGTCTGTCCGGCAGGTGGTTCTGTGGTGTCCGGCACGAGGTTCAGTCTGAGAGGCTGTGCCGGCATGCCCCTCACGTGATTCCGGCTTGTCCCCGAAGTGGTGCTGGTGTAGCGGGCAGGTGATTTTGGCGTGTCCGGCAGGTGGTTCAGGCGAGTTGAGCAGGTGGTTGCGACGTGCTCGGCTGGTGCTTCCGGGGTCATTGGCACGGGGTTCTGGCATGTCTGAGAGGTGGTTCCTGCATGCCCGGCAAGTGATTCCGGAGTGTTCGCCAAGTGGTTCTGGCATAGTCGGCTGGTGATTTTGGCATGTCCGGCAGGTGGTTCAGGCGAGTTGAGCAGGTGGTTCCAACGTGCTTGGCAGGTGCTTCCGGTGTCTCCGGCACGTGTTTCTGGCACATCTGACAGGTGGTTCCGGCATGACCGAAAGGTGATTCCGGTCTGTCCGGTAGGTGGTTCCAGCCTGCACGGCATGTGGTTCTGATACGTCTCAGAGGTGGT